>NW_027331934.1:7910231-8026668 GCF_048418815.1 Hemitrygon akajei
CAGTTGGGATGAGCAAGTGAATCCCTTCTCACATTCCAAGCATGTGAATGACCACTTCCCGGTGTGAACTGACTTGTGTACCAGTAGGTGAGATGACCGAGTTAATCCGTTCCCACAGTCTGAGCAGGTGAACGGCCTCTCCCCAGAGTGAACACGCTGATGTACCTCAAGATCAGATGATGAAGTGAATCCCTTCCCACAGTCTGAGCAGGTGAATGGCCTCTCTCCAGTGTGAACTCTCTGATGTAACTTCAGTTGGGATGAGCAAGTGAATCCCTTCTCACATTCCGAGCATGTGAATGGCCGCTTCCCGGTGTGAACTGACTTGTGTACCTGTAGGTGCGATGACCGAGTGAATCCCTCCCCACAGTATGAGCAGGATTGATGATCAAGTGAATCCCTTGTTCCACTTCTTAAATATCTGGACAGAGACAACAAAACTGGTGTGTTGTGTTCACCATTCCCGCAAATCATTTGTAATCTGCAAAAAAGATTTACAAAATTCATCAGTGGATGTAGGACAACATTTCTGATGAGATCACTTGAGATGTCAAGGTGTGATCTGGCATCACACTGTTACAGTGAAGTTCAACACAAGTTGAAAGCGAAATCATCTTCTAACTGGGCACAGTGCTGGTATCTGGAATGACCATCAAACTCTCTGATGCTCTTCCTGTCCCTTTTAGAATGGGGCATTTCTGCCATCTCCAATCTGTGACCAGGCTCGGTTTGACTCTCTCCATTGGTATTATTCCCTGTTCCCACTAAGCTGTGTGGGTTCCTGGCCCCACAGTAACTGAAACACTCTCACACAAATAGTTGGCAGTGCATTCCACACACCCACCGCTCTCTGTGTAAAAAAAATATGAGAGTATAGATAGTTATAGTCAAGGAGCTTTTTCCACTGAGGTTGGGTGGGATGACAACCAGAGGTAATGGGTAAGTGGGGTGGGTGAAAATTTAAAATTTAACGGGAGCATTTGGAGAAGCTCTTTACTGAGATGGTCGTGAGAGTGCGGATTGAGATGCCAGCACAAGTGGCGAATATGAGCTCGGTTTCACCATTTAAAAGAAGTTTGGATGGGAGCCTGGATGGTAGGGGTATGGAGGGTGATGGTCCCAGTGCAGGCAGTTGCATTAAACAGCTTAAATGTTTTTTTCAGCATTGACTAGATGGGCCAAATAGCCTGTTTCTCCACTGAACTTCTCCACGTTTCTGTAACAGAGAAGCTGGCCAAACTTGTTTGGAAGGGTAAAGGTAACAGTGACAACGGAGCAGCAATGGCTGGAGTTTCTGGGAGCAATTTGGGAGCTAAGCGATCGATGCATCCCAAAGAAGTGGAAGCATTGGAAAGGCAGGAGGACACAACCGTGGCTGGAATGAGGAGCCAAAGCCAACATAAAAGCCAAAGAGAGGGTAAACAAAAGAGCAAAAACTATTGGGAAGCTCGAAACCAACAGAAGACAACTAAAAAAAAGTCAGATGAGCTCAGGGTGTGGAATGATGATTAATGAGTCAGTCATTAACGATTCTTGGTAGATCTGAGATCTGAACAACATCTGACTGGTGTCAAGAAAACAAACTCTCCCTCACTGTCACAAAAACAAAGGGGCTGATTGTGGACGACAGGAGGAATGGAGACAGGCTAACTCCTACTGACTTAAATAGATCTGGGGTTGAGGGGGGACCAGCTTTAAGCTCCTTAAGGATCTCATATGTTGTCCTGTCAAAGGGTCTCGGCCCAAAACGTCGACAGAACTTCTTCCTATAGATGCTGCCTGGCCTGCTGCGTTCCACCAGCATTTTGTGTGTGTTGCTTGAATTTCCAGCATCTGCAGATTTCCTCGTGTGTACGTACCGGCTGTGTTGTGAAAAAAGCACAACAGCACCTCTTTCACCTCAGACGGCTGAAGAAACTTGGGATGGGGCCCCAAATACTTTCTACAGGGACACAATTGAGAGCATCCTGACTGGCTGCATCACTGCCTGGTATGGGAACTGTACTTCCCTCAATCGCAGGAAACTGCAGACAGCCCAGCGCATCTGCAGATGTGAACTTCCCACTATTCAATCCATTTACAGAGACAGGTGTGTAAACATGCCCAAAGGATATTGGGGACCCAGTTCACCACAACCACAAACTGTTCCTGCTGCTACCATCCAGGAAACGGTACCGCAGCGAAAGGACCAACAGGCTCCGGCACATTTGTTATGTGAAAGCTACTTGTTGCCCAGGACAAAGGTTTTTGATGTCATTATGTACCCAGACAGAATGGGTCAAAACATGGCGTCACGGGTAGAAAAGTCCAGAACAAAAGGAGGTAGAACAAGTAACACACACAAAATGCTGGAGGAAATCAGCAGGCCAGGCAGCATCTATGGAAAAGAGTACTATTGCTGAGTTCCTCCGGCATTTTGTGTGTGTTGCTTGGATTTCCAGCATCTGCAGATTTTCTCGTTTGTGATTGGAAGTGGAACAAAGGTGATTTTCTCAACTGGTGATGTAAAAGATCTTTTTTCCCTTTCTCGGAGTTCTGAATCCTTGCATTTAGATAGCTGGAGCTCAGCTCTGTCTGAGAGATCCATCTCTTCCCATTCCCTCAGCAGCCAGAAGCTCCCCGGGGCCCGTATACGGTTCGTGGGGCTGAGAGAGAGGGAAGAGAGCAGGACTGTGCCGGGATTGCGGGCCATGGTTCCCGCAGTTCACAGCAATTGACCATCCCTCGGTGTTTAAGACAGTCGCCCCGAGATAATCGCTTACCTGTGTCCGAGTCCAGTTGCGGCGCTGCCGAGTCCTTTTGTGAACTGCGCGTATGCGTGATATTCGTGAACGTCATCAACCTTGACGCCTACGCATATGATAAATGCTTCAGCGCCGGCGAAATTTTGAATGCACGGCGTTAAGGGTAATCACAGTGCCATTAACAGTTTGTGCAAGCACTGGTTCCATGTCCATACCTCAGTATTTTTTTGTATATAGAAAACTCAGCAGCTGTTTTAACGCACAAAGCGGCTCACAGAAACAATATACTGTGTCTGCCGGGTAAAATGCTTCACAGATCAGACGTTGAAATTCCACCGCGTCTGGAGGTTTCCGTCCTAAGTGGAGTCGAAGCACGGAATGACATTGTTTTATAGAATAATCTGTTACCAATAATGGCAACAACCTGTACAGTGACTGGCATCAATTACCACTAATGAACAATTTTTTCTCTGCTGTAGCGAACCGCAATGCCAATGGGGAAATAACTGAATTTAGTTCGTAGATGCAAACGCAGCATCTGTCATGAAGCCTCTAGGGACGGCCGATTCTGGGACCGCAACACCAAGTACGATGTTGTCAAACTACTCGGTGTAATGACAGGACGTTATCTGAGCAGGTAGTAGTGTGTAATCCTGTGGGTGAGTTCTCAGCGCTGATTCCACTCTAACCCTGCGAGTGGAGACTCTGCTCCGATGCAAATGATCGAAACTTTAATTGAACAATAAAGTCAGCACTCCCTTGTTGTTTCTCTGTGATCACGCATCCTTAATATGATTCACTGTTACTTTGTGCCGGTGATAAACTTTTCACGATATGACACATCAACATTAACGTTATTGGCGCAAACCGTCACTCTCTGCGCTGTTCCCGGAGTCAGCCGAAAACACAGATGCCGGCAAGTATGCAGCGCGATGTAGAAAACAAATACCCTGTATTACAGATCCGATCCTCCACCGCTGCTGTCGCGTTTACTCCCAGAGACAGGGGGGAAAAAACAGAAAACATTCTACAACGTTGGTTTTAATGCATAACAATGCTAGTAACAATATTTAATATGTTATTGAGTTAGCAGGACATTTGGAAAGTTGGACTTGAGAAAGTAACTGAGGGAAGAAGATAACCTGCGTATTAAGCTGCTAAACAGAGATGAACCGCGTAATGGGACACAATTCACGTGCACAGTAAAGCATTAGGATATATAAACGAGCTATTCCTGGAGCATACTCTTCTCGTGTTCAGACAGAGAAACAAGCAAAAGCTGGGGGCGGGGGTTCTTTGACATTTCATGAAACATCAGATTACCTCAGGAATTCTGCCTCAATTCAGCCACCGGACATTAGGAACAGAGTGGAGGTGCAAGGAGAGACGCTTTCGCAGCACGCAGCATTCTGAAACCGGTATCAATAACTAAGCTTTTTGGCTGTGCAGTGGCCTGAAATTATAGCTGTTCAAATATCTGCGTGTCGGAGAAAGGGGATTCATGGTATATCAGGGAGCAGTCTGGCGCTAACTGTCGAGCCCCTTTGTGTGGGCATGAGAATAAAATGATTAATTGTCCGCAGCGATCCCCTCCGCGAGGATCTGTATCTCATGGATTGTATGACTAATCAAGATAAAGTGTCTCCACCCGAAAGGCCGATATTCCTCCACAGATGCTGCCCGGCATGTTAGATTCCTTCAGCGTCGTCCCGGTTTCTCATACATTCAATCAAATGAGTTGCCGGGCTTGGTCAAGGCCAAGTCAGGAGACGCCAAATTCAGTAGGTAATTCCTACTTCGTACTTGGAAAGAAGCATGTAGTTTTTGCCAATTCAGATGATCTTTATCGCTCTGGAGATCATTTCGCAGTTACATTTGGTGACAGAGTCACAGAGCAGAGAATCATAGAACAGTACGGCACTGAAACAGTCTCTTCTGATCATCCGTCAGCGTCGAATTAACACCCTCCCTAGTCCCATGGAGATTGCACCTGGACCATGCCGTCCATAAGCCCCCCATCACCCCGCATTCATGTTGTATCAAATTTCCTATTAAATGTTGAAATCGGACCTCATCCACCACTTCCTCAGGAAGCTCGTACAACACTCTCACCGCCGTATGAGGATGTTCGGCCGCGTATCGCCACGAAATATTTCACCTTTCACTCTTAACTTATGTGTCTTCGTTTTTCTCTAATCAAACCCCAGTGAAAATGTCCGCTCATATTTACCCTATCGATATGCTGTGTAGGTAGCATCCAAACTGATGGAATCAGCATCGATTTCTCTAACTTCCGGTAATGCCACATACCACCCCCTTCACCACTTAACATCCCCATTTCCCTCTCTCACCTTATCCCCTTGTCCGCCCATCACATCAATCATCTTCCCAGCTCTTTACCTTCTCCCTTCCCCTTCATGTTTCCCCTATCACCTTGTGTTTCTCTTTGCCCTCTCTCTATCTTTTAACCTACTCCTCAGCTGTTTTTATTTCTCCAGTCCTACAGAAGGCTTTCAGCCCGAAACGTCCAATGTACTCTTTTCCATAGATGTTGCCTGGCCTGCTGAGTTCCTCCAGCATTTTGTCTATAAAAGCCTTGGGTACATCCCATTACATCACAGGAAACACCCAAGCCAACAGTTCGGAAAATCCCTTGCCACCGTTGAACACCTGGGACCAGACGACACAGGAGCAGAACAGGTAATTCAACCCATCGAGTCTGCTTTGCCTTTCCATCATGGCTGAGACCGGATCTCACTCAGACCCATAAACATTCCTTCTCGCCATATCCTTTGATGCCCTGACCAATCAGGAAAAATATCAAGTACCGCATCAAATATACCTCTGAGCTCCTGCTGCTCTCGGTTTTCGGACTACCCTGGTCATGGGGTATGAAGGGAAGTATTTGGTCAAACAGGAACATTAGCGATAGTCAGTATGTGCCAGTGCGTAGTAGGTCATGTCTAACCAATTTGACAGATCTTTACCAGGTAGTTACCCGCAATGCTGTTGAAGAAATTTGTGAGGTTTCCGTGTGGGAGGATGCTCGGGAAGGTTCAGTCGCTTGGCTTTCACAATGAGGAATTAAATTGGATTAGCCTTCGGGTACGTTGGGGAAGCCTGAGTGTGGTAATGTATGGTTGTCTCTCTGACTGGGGACCTGTGATGAGCGGAGTGCCCAAGGGATCGTTGCTGCGTCCGTTCTTGTTTCTCATCTATATCAATGATCTGGATAATAATGCCGTTAGCTAGATCAGCAAATTTGCCAATGACAGCAACATTACGGGTGTAGCCCACAGCGAGGAAGAGTACCGGAGCATGAAGCGGGACCTGGACCAGCTGGAAAAATGGGTTGAAATGTCAGATCGGATTTAACACACACAACTGTTAGATATTGCCCTTTGGGCGGGCCAGCCAGGGTTGGTCTGACACAATGAGAAATAGGGCACTGAGGAGTACGATAGAACAAACGAATCTGAGAATGCAGGTCCATATTCAATGAAAGTTGTGGCGCAGTTAGACAGGGTCATAAAGCTTTCCGCAGATCGGCCTTCACAGACCAAAGTATGGAGTACAGGAGTTGGGATGTTACGTTGCTATGGTTTAAGGATTTATTGGGGCCCAATTTGGAAATTGTGTACGGTTGGGCTCAACCACCTGCAGGAAAGATGCAAATAAGATTGAAAGAATGCAGAAAAAAAATTACACGGCTATTGCCAGGACTGAATGTTTTTAATTAAAAGGAAAGATTACATATGTCAGCACTTTATACAATATTATGAGACGTATAGAGAGTGCAAATGCAAGCGGGCTTTCTCCACTGATGTTGGGTGAGAATACAACTAGAGATCATGGGCGAATGGTGAAATGTGAAATGTTTAAGGGAAACATGAGGGGAAACTTCTTCACCCGGAGGGTCGACAGAGTTTAGATAGTGCTGTGAACGCAAATGGCAATTGAGATTCCGATGTCAAAGTTTAAGAGATGATTGGAGAAGTACACGGATGAGAGGGATATGGATGGCCACGGTCCGGGTGAGGTCGTTGGCAGTAGGCAGTGTAAATAATTCCTCATTGACTGGACGGGCTGGAGACCCTGCTTCTGTGCAGTGGTTTCCCATGGCTGTCTGACTGTATGTCTGGGTTAGAACTTCAGTGTCTCACAGCACCGACCAATCTAGAAAGTCGTTGATACTGTTCGATCCCTCTGTCCTTGCACACACTGAAGCATGGAGACTGAGTTAATGGATGGTTATAACATGAGGAGATGGAAGCTTTGGAAATTGTTTATTCTGTATTCTCCAATTGCCTGCGATGGTTTTCAAGGAAGACAAGTGTGGGACCGGGTGTTTGCTTTGACTTCGCGGCGTTTTTAGTTTGTGTAGTTTTGTATGTTTCATTTATTATTGATTTCAGAGGGAGACACGGATTCCACACCAGCCATGTGGATTCAGGGTTAAATGGATCGAAATTTGAGCGTATCTACATCCGCTACGATAAAACCACGATTCAGAGGTAAATTGATATTAGGATAAAATGGTGTGTACTTGAAGTGGGAATTTGGAATTGGCGTTTTGGAAGGCTGGTTCTTTTCACGAGCAGCAAAAGCTGCTGCTGAACACTTTGAAATGCTGGTTTTAAGTTGTAGGCCTCCACTGGAAAAGATGCTTTGAAGTCATTGCAGCATTTGCCCTGTAATATATAAATGACAGGTCAGTTTAGAAAACGCGCTGGTGCAGTCAATCGCTCAGCCATTTGCTTACGTCATCAGCCCTAATTCCATTAATTATTCAGGTGCTGCTGTGTGATCAGATTAAATCGATTATTTCCTCAGCCCTATTTTTCAGAGCACTGTAACTGCAGCTCGCAATTGAGTTGTAAAGTGTACCGAAGTTTCGACTCTCCATGCGGAACACGGCTGCCCTTTGTCTTCCAGACAGAATTCACTCTGTCCACCACATCATCTGCCTTCTGTTAGGAAGCCAATTCTGAATCAACGCAGCCAGGTTTCCCTCGATGCCATGCCTCCTGACTTTCTGAATGAGTCTAATATGGGGAACTGATCAAACGCTTGACCATAATTAATGCACCCACATCGACTGCCCTTATTCTTCTGTTTGTTTAATTTTCACTTTTTCAAATAATTCAATCTGACTCATAAAGGACAACATGCCACGTTGTCTCTCCGTAGCCAGACTACGTTTCTCCAAATACTCATAAATTCCTTCTTCAATAATCCTCTCCAATAGTTTACCCACTATTGATGTAAGACTCCATGGTCTATAATTCCAAAAACTGTCCCTATTACCTTTCATCAACAAATGAATAACATTTTCCACCCTCCAATCATTTAGTTCTACTTCCGTGACCAGAGAAGACACAAATATCCTGTCCAAAAACGCAGCAAAGTCTTCGCTCGCCTTGCAAATTACCTGGAGTATATCCCTTCCGGTATCGGGGAATCATCTATTACCTGGAGTATATCCCCTCCGGTATCGGGGAATCATCTATTACAAAGACTATATCCCCTCCGGTATCGGGGAATCATCTATTACAAAGACTATATCCCTTCCGGCATCGGGGAATCATCTATTACAAAGACTATATCCCTTCCGGTATCGGGAAATCATCTATTACAAAGACTATATCCCTTCCGGTATCGGGGAATCATCTATTACAAAGACTAAATCCCTTCCGGTATCGGGGAATCATCTATTACAAAGACTATATCCCTTCCGGTATCGGGGAATCATCTGTTTTCTGGACTATATCCCTTCCGGTATCGGGGAATCATCTATTACAAAAACTATATCCCTTCCGGTATCGGGAAATCATTACTACCTGCACGATTTCCGTTCCGGTATCCGGGAATCATCTATTACAAAGACTATATCCCTTCCGGTATCGGGAAATCATCTATCATAATGCTTTCCAAGTTTCCAGCGCATCCTCTTTCTCAGCGTCGGCTTGTTCGAGCATATCTCCCTTTTGACGCTGTGTTCACATTGATCAATGTATTCAGTGAGGAACTTCACCGCCTCCTTGGACTCCAGGTACAGGTTTTCCTCATTTACCTCTGATCTGCCCACACTCTCTCTAGTCATCCTTCTGTTCTTCACTTATCTTAGTGCATCTCTAATCTCCTTCTAACTTTGAAGTCCATTGTAAAATTATTTTTCTGTCTACATGGTGACTCGCCATAATCCTATCTGATCCGTTCTTCCTAAACCTTAAGTGTCTTCCTTTCTTCACCTTGACGAGCTGTTCCATATTTCTTGTCAGCAAGGGTTACTTTACGCTATCATCCTTTGCCTCAATGAGACAAGCCGATACCGAACCCATGTAAGTGTTTTCTGAACAATCTCCACATATCTGTTGCGCATTTCCTTGAATACATCATTTCCTTATTTGACTTCCCAAATTCTGGCCAGGAAGCACCAGACATCGCAGATCTCCAGTTAAATACATCCCATACTCCTTGGTCATATCCACGTGTAAGGTAAATGAACGGGAGTTCTGCCCTATTGTTCTGAAATGCTGACCCGCGGAGAGATCTGTCACCTGAGCCGTTTCCTTTTCTAATATTAGATCCGGTCTGGGCTGTTCACTAGACCGCCTTTCTTTTTATATTGACATGAATCCTTCCAGCACACAACTGAGAGATTATGCCAGACCTTTTACCCTGGGAAGGTGCCAAAGAATTTTGTGGAAGTTTCACTTACCCGTGCCAATAACATTGCACATGTCCAAGATCCGCTTCCCGATTGGTTCCTCATCGTTCCCGTTGCAGTTTGTTTTTGTTTTGTAAATCTAGTGGGCGGCGATACAGAATACTCCAAATGGGGAGATTGCGCCCTTCATGTTTCTGTGTTCGTCTCACAGTCCATTAACAAGCAAACGCTCCACGATGTCCTCCCTTTCTGCAGCTGCGATGCTATCCCTGGTTTCCCATCGCACTCCCTTTACACTCTGTTATCCGGTCCTGTCCATTTTGAAACATCTAAAACCCGGGAAGTCCTGAAGCCATCCCTGTCCTTGTGACAGTCGAGTGTCTGTGATAGTTTGGAACATACTTCAACCAAAGTGACAATCACGCCAGCATCAATGAGCGTTTGTATTGTTACCTACCTGAACGGTATGAAGTCAGCAATCTTCCGCCAATTCTGCAATTTCCGGATGACCAGGCAGATGATTGTTTGAATTAATGACATATTTGCCAAGCCTGTTCATTGTAAAGCGACTTTATTTGAAAACTCCGCTGAATTGTCATTAGACACGGCCGTTATCTACACAGATGGCCATTTAATATAAACACATACTTCATTCCATTCCTCAGCTCCTCTCTGAATTTCCTCTGTGTCAGTGTATAGATGCAAGTATTGGTGCACACGCTGAGCATTTGCAACATGAACCCAAATTGTTGGAAGATGTATACCGGGGAACTCAAATATCTGTCCTGGTAAAAATAGTTTTGCACTTGCCATTTCAGGGAATGGGCTACATAGGGCATCCAAAATAATATGAAATTAGCTGATATAGAAAACAACAAAATCATCGATTTTCTGCGTTTTTCCACCTCGGCATCTTTCTGATTGTCACTGCTGTGCCGAAGCTTTCTACGGACTCTATTTGCCACAACGATATGTCTTACCGTTAACCAGTTAAAAACCAGAATTAAGCCGATTGGTAGCAGTGGTGTTAAAATGCTGGCCAATAATTCGTATCCTCTCCACACGGGTGAAGTGGCGTATTCATATGTGGTGGTGCACCGCCACGGTATGTGGTCAATGATGACGTAAGGTTCAATGACAAAGTAAAACGGGACACATCTCCCGCAGCTCACTATAACCACGGTCACGATAACCACCGTTGCTGTTCTCTCGGTGCAGTATCGCTCCCGCAGCTTTCGGCAACAAATTGCGATGAAACGATCGAAGGTAAAACTGACCGTGAACCAAACAGAACAGTTCGTCGTTACCATCGCGAATACAAGTGTCAGAGCGCATACAGGAGTGATGAGCAGGGATCTGGAATAAATGTAGATATTGTTGGTCTGTCCCATTAAAGCAACAATGATAACCACCATCAGATCCGCTGTTGCCATTCCAATCAGGTAACGGGTGATGCATTTGGAAAGTCCGCATTTTCCCCGAGAGAGGATCACAATCGCCGTTAAATTGACTGCAAGACAATGGGAAAATAATAGAAATATAATCAGAATAAATGTAGATGTTGTTGTTCTGTTCCACCAATGTAACATCGATAGCCACCATCAGATTCCTGATACATTCGATTGGCGACCTTCCGGTGGAAATCAACACCATTTCCATTATTAGAGGTGAAATAGCTGAAGGGATTGTTTGTAGCTGTGACAAAGTGGAGTCAATGAGATATAAAGCACGAGTTCTCATTTACTGACTTACGGAAGAACAGGTCTAAGTGTCGGAAATAGACTGGATCGTCATTTAAATAAGCTGCCGCATTGTGACAAGGTTGAAGTCTCTGCAATGACAGATACCAAGAAAAGCAAGGATGAGAATCACTTCGGAAAGCCCAGCGATGTGAAATTATGAAACGTTGTTAATATCGGCACCAACGTAATAGACAAAACAAAAAAAAAATTCGCTCAAAGTACGGAAAATGAAAATAAAACAATCAGATGCCTGAACCCTCCATTCCGGAAACACGTTTCCACCGACGGTAGCGTCCGTGCTTAGTAACAGTGCGGATACCGCAGCAGAGTAACGACGGCACCATACATAAAGTAACCAGCTCCGGCATCTTACCGGGGACACCAACCGCTACAAGTGTGGGATAGAAAATTCCCGCGATGTAGTAAATCGCCGGGTATTCCATATTCCGCCAGAAGCAGCGTTCAGTTGTGCGGAGCGTTTCAGCTGCTCAGATGAACTGCTGATCGGTTTAGCAGACTTTTATTGAGGTGAGAGCAATTCCACTGGGGCAATTAGCGTTGTTATCACGTCAAGAACATTAGTGACAACCAATTACACAAAAACTTACGTTAAACTATTTTTACTTATTGTTCCGGTGTAATGAATTTGACTCCTCAAGGGATATTGCAGTTTATGTCCAGGTACCTTAGAACAACAAATGATGTGTTTTTTTCCACGTTATTTCCCATTTTACCTGGCTTCATCTATATCTGTGTTGCTTTTAAAGTAGGCATTCAACTTGAAGTCATTTTCCGGAGCACATTCGCTTCTGAAATTGAGGGAAGGAGCTTGTTCTGGCGGGTGAAATGGAGAACACGTTTTTATTAAAGGGGAACATTCGTTCTTTCTTTTCTTTCGTTTGCTCCAGTCATTCCGGGCGGTCTGAGTGATGGACATCGCAGTGACAGCTGGCATGTGTTACAATAAAATAAACTGCACTCATGTTCCTCGAAATAATTTAAAAGATCCACTGCGATATTCCATAGACCTGTGATCGAAAGGGAACGTGTCCTCGGGAAATTAGCGAGGGCTGTGGACAGTTTGAAGAACAATGTTTTCCAGCGCACACATGGGCCGTTTGCCAAGAACCTGACCTCTGCCAGTGAATGACTTGACCACCCCATACCCGGGACGTGCCATGCAGTCTATTTAACTTTAAAGTTATTCGCAAACTTCGGACAATTCCACCACAATTTCTCCATCCATTCTCTGTCTGAACAAAGGCAGCAAGTAAAATCTGTGAACTATCCGCAGGTTCCCAGGCTGTTCTATCATTTACCACGAAGTTGTATTTCTTTCTCCTGATTTACTGTCAGGTATATTGCGTTTCGAGCGTCACTATGAGTCTGTGCAGAACAGCGGAAATGTTCAACTCACCTGTCAATCACATTTCTTCCTGCTCCTGCAGTGCACCGCTCCATTCCAATTGTTGTACTCCTGCCGATAAGCGGCCCTCGACTTATTGGAGAAAGTCTCAGTATGCTTCCATTGTGGAACTCGTACTAACGTGCCGCCCTCGGTTGACTCGAGAAAGTATCACCTCTGTCTTCAAATTCATTCCTATAAAGTGAATCACTGCGTAACTTTCCGGTTTGAACTCCATCTGTAACTTCTCAGCGCTGCTCTGCGTCCTGTCACTGTCCTGTTGTAATCTGCGACAACCTTCTATACCATCCATAATTACACCAACCTCCACATCATTGTAAATACAATAAATCACCCTTCCACCTCTTCATGCAAATCGTTCATAAAAACACAAAACTCCGGGGTCTCAGAACAGACCTCTGCAGAACTGCACTGGTCACCGACATCCAGAGAGAAAACGCTCCATCCACAACTATCCTCTGCTTCTGTGGGCGTCATTTCTGAATCCAGCAGACAACTTTCTCTGGATACCAGGCCCTCTGACTTTATGAATGGTCCTACCATGGCTAAACAAAGCCTTATTAAAATGCACTTATATCAGATCCATCACTTTATTTGCAGAAGACCACGCAATAAGCATGTTCTCCCATCTGTTTCTCTCTTCCATTTTCCCCGCTATGCCTCCGTTGAGTGCCAACATGTGAATTATCCTTCTAGACTGCTTTGGAGTTCACCTTAAAGTTACTGTATGCAATCTGAAGAGGTTGAAATAAATGGTTACCCTCGACCCCACCCCTACAGGGCACGAAAGGGAAGAGAGGCTGCTCTGTACATAGTCCCGGGAAGGTCCCTCTCAGTTATTTCCGTTTGCGCTTGGGACAGAAGTATGCCTCAGGCCTAAAATGCTAGGCTGGAGGTTGAGGGTCTTCCTGTCGAAGAGGAGAGGGAGTTGGGAGCCGGATGCTGCGAGGTATGGGCGACTGTGACCCGCACCAGCTTCTCGCTCAGGGAGGGGAAGATTCCTCACGGGCACGCCTCCAGCCTGCACTGAGCTCCAGCTGCGGCTCCAACCAGCTGACGGGACAGAAGGCCGGCTGTGTTCACGTACTGCATGGATCACTCAGGGGCCGTCCCGCCCGAGAAGTGCAAGGGGCGCCGCACAGGGCAGATAGGGCTATCTCTGCGGAGTGTAGGAGAGAGAGGGAGTGAGGGTCAGATAGGAGAGGCAGGGCGTCACGGAAGTGGTGATTGTGGAGACAGGAAGGGAAGGTGATGCTGGCGAAGACCGATTGGGGAGGGAGATCGCGATACGTGTTGGAAGGTATGGATTCAAGTTGACGGGAAGGGAGTGGTCAGCACGATGGAAAAGAGTGAATGTTTCACAGGGACTGTACAATGGTGGGAGTGCAATCCCACAATGTCCTGCGGGTCGGTAAACACTCTGAATACTTAACGAGCATAAGCCTTTTCACCGACTCACAAAGCCGCAACCTTCCTCATCCCCGTCTCTCTCTGTCAGCTCCCAGGCACCCTGTCTCTAACCCCGACTCTTGGTCTGCCGTCCCGCTCTCACTAAATCGTAGTTTCGCCCCACCCCTACCAGGCTCGCTCATAATCTCTCCTCCCAGTCTCTCTCCCGCTACTCGCTCTCCAGCCCTGGCGTCTCTTCCAGTCTCTTCCTTCCTCCAGTGTCCCCCTCTCCTCCCTCTCGCCACTATCCTGATCGCCACTGTTTGCCCCTGAAAGAACATCCTCCTGTCTCACTCGCATCCCACTTTCTCTACGTTGTTTTCCCTCGACTCTCTCTTCCTCCTTCATCTTTCTCGCCCGTCTCTCTCTCTCTCTCTCTCTCTCTCTCTCTCTCTCTCTCTCTCTCTCTCTCTCTCTCTCTCTCTCTCTCTCTCTCTCTCATCCCCTGTCTCTGCCCATGCCTGCGTCTCTCTCTTACTCAGAATCTCTTTGCACCGTGTCTCTATCGTTCAACCCTTTCTCCGTCTCTCCTGCGGCCCCTCTCTCTCTCTGCCGTATATTTTCCTCGATTATCTACCGAGATTTTGTCCCTGTCTCTCTTCCCTTCTCTTTTGCCCTCTGTCATTCTCTTTCCCGACTCTCTCTCTTCTCTTCTCTCCGTCCACGTTTCTCTCTCCCTCACGCCTACCCTGTTTCTCTCACCCGTTTCTCTTCCTTCCATCTTTCTCCCGTCTGTCTCTATGTTCTGGCAGTCTCTCACTTCTGCCCCGGTTGCTCCGCCACCCCCAGTTTTTCTCTTACCCTCCGTTTTCTCTCACCCCACAGTCTCTCTCTCTCTCCACCAACAAGTCTCTGTTTCACTCCCAATCTATCCCTTCATGCCAGTTGCTGGTGCCGGGGTGGGTCAAGTTGTCGGCGCGAGTGGTCGCAGCCGCTTCTTCGGGGTCAGCAAGAGTTGCCGAAGTTGTACTTAAGCGTAGCTTCAATGGTGGCAATGTCCTGCTGTACGTTAAGAGCTCCAAGTGTTGTAGGTGTGCACCACCAGCGAGTTCCTCGCAGTCGCAGATACTGAAGGACCAGCGCAAACTGCTGCCTGACTCGATGGAGGCTCACAGTTAAGCAGCAAGTCGCCGTCACGGCCTATTTCCTTGTGATCGCAAGACCGCTTTGGACGTTGTTAATCGGGTAAGCTGCAAGCTTGATTCGTTGCTTTATTGGGTGCGATCAGCGGGCGGATGTAGGGGGACGAATCCTCGGTCGTAGCGAGGGCTAAACCTGAACCGACGCTCTGTGCAGCCGCCCGGAGTGAGTTCGTCGCCTCCGCTCTTCACCGGGGGCTGTGTGGCGCGGAGTCCAGACAGAGCCGGAGCTACTTTCTCAGGGTTTCACTCGGCAGGAGACAAGCTGCGTTGTTATATCGGCAGTCAATGGACTCGGCCTCAAGCTGCGGGCCCGGTTGCTTTTCAGCCGCAGGGTATGAGGCGCTCGACCTTCATACCCGGCGTAGGGCAACTGCGGGGACTGAAGATTTAAAATGGACTGAGGAGTCTGGACTGTATATATATATATATACACCGTACTTTGTATATGGGAGGACTGGGCTTCAAAGCCACCGATTCGCCTGGTGGGAGTCGGTAGAGGGATCTCCCAGTGGCCACCAATTTTAATTCCACTTCCCATTCCCATTCCGATATGTCCATCCATAGCTTCCTCCACTGTCGTGATCCGTCCACACTGAGATGGAGGGACAGCACCTTATATTCATTTTGGGTAGCCTTCGACTTGGTGGTAGGACCATCAGTTTCTTGAACTGTCGGTAGTAACCCCAGCCCCCTTCACCATTTCTGATCCCCGTTTCCCTCTCTCACCTTATCTCCTTGCCCGCCCTTCGCCTCCCTCTGGTGCTGCTCCACCATTCTGCTTTCTTCAATAGCCATCTGTCTCTTTCACCAATCAATTTCCCAGTTCTGTACGTTACCCCTCCTTCTCCAGGTTTTACCTATCGCCTGGCTCCTCTCTCTCCCCTCCCCACCGTTTAAAACTATTTCTCAGCCTTTTTTTTCCTCTCCAGTCCTGCCGAACGTTTCCGGCCCGAAACCTCGACTGTACTCTTTTATTTCCAAAATGCTGCCTGGCCTGCTGAGTTCCTCAAGCATTTTGTGTATGTTAATCTATAATAATTGTCTCGATAGAATGTTACAGGATAAACAAGTAACAACAACTTACTTAATAGATCCGATCCAGACATCCACAACGTTCTGAATTCCCTAAGTGAAAGTACAGCAGAGACATGTTGAAAGAGGAAATTGCAAGGCTCTGTTACATGAACAGGATGCACATTGTCCCAATACTAACATCTACAACTGCTTTCGTACTACAGTTATTAAACAACAGCATTAAACAGTTAGGCCGGTGCGGCAGTATTTAAGTAAATCTCCAGATAGCTAAAATAATAAACACCACTGCAGTGATCAGGAAGAAATCAGGGAGTAGGCATGGAGTTTTCTCTATAGAAATCTACACAATTATGAACCGAATGTACGCGTTCCATAGTAACTCATTCTAAAGTAACGAATGAGTTGTATTACCGCCGGTTTGGTCTTGAATGTCCCCAGACCCTGTCCCGCTCTTTAATTGCCGAAGGTGGTCCGGCGGTGACGAGAGCGGGAATATTGTGAAACAATTTTTAAAAAATGGAAAATTAGGATGAGTTTTGCTAGAAGGTGGATGTCTCGAGCTGCAGGTGTTACCTGCCCGACTCCCCTCCCGTGGAGCTTCATCATCCTCATTCCCAATATCCTTTGATCCCGACAGGTTTACAACGACATGAGAGGTACTACAGATGATGGAAATCTTGTGCGATACCCAAAATATGCTGGGGTAGCCCATCAAGTCAGACAGCATCTACGGATGCGAATATGCAGTCGGCGGTCAGGCCGAGACCCTTCATCAGGACTGGAAGAGAAGAGGGAAAAGCTGGAAAAGGAAGATTTACTCTCTCTCTCTCTCTCTCTCTCTCTCTCTCTCTCTCTCTCTCTCTCTCTCTCTCTCTCTCTCTCTCTCTCTCTCTCTCTCTCTCTCTCCACGTTGACAAACGCGGTACGGCGGAACAGGCTCAGGAAGTCTAGCTGCAATGTCAATAAAAAGTATTCACCACCTTGGAAGTTTTAATGTTTTATTGTTTTACAACAGTGAATCTCAATGGATTTAATTTGGCTTCTTTGACACTGAGCGACAAAGAAAAGACTCCTTCGTGTCAAAGTAAAAACAGATCTCTACAAAGTGATCTACATTAATTAGATAGATAGATAGATAGATAGATAGATAGATAGATAGATAGATAGATAGATAGATAGATAGATAGATAGATAGATAGATAGATAGATAGATAGATAGATAGATAGATACTTTATTCATCCCCATGGGGAAATTCAACCTTTTTTCCAATGTCCCATACACTTGTTGTAGCAAAACTAATTACATACAATACTTAACTCAGTAAAAATATATGCATCTAAATCACTATCTCAAAAAGCATTAATAATAGCTTTTAAAAAGTTCTTATGTCCTGCCGGTTGAATTGTTACAAATATAAAACAAAATAATTGTTTGCATACGGATTTACCGCCTTTAATTTGACACACCTAAGCATCACAGCTGTGGAGAATATATATATTCTTTTGCCAGAGAGTATTAAATCTGTGTAATTCTCTTCCACAGACTGCGGACGAGCCCAAGTCCGGAAGCTGATCGTTAACTGATCGGTCAGGGGATCACCGGATAAGGCGAGAGGTCAGATGTATGGTGCTGATTGGGATCCAGGATCAGCCATGATGGATTGGCGGAGCAGACTCGATGGGCTTAATGGGCTAATTCTGCTCCTATGTCTTCAGGTCTTATGGTGCAGCCAAGGAGTCGCATAAGTAGTTAAATAGAGTCCAAAGAGTGCAGTCGAGGTGTTTCAATCGATGTTAGTAAAAATGCATTTGCTTTCAGAAGGTCCAACCGCTGATGAGTCGGTATCCTGGCAAAAACTACACCATGAAGACAAAATGACACTCCAATCAATTCCACGGAAAGGTTATTGAAAGGCACAAGTCAGAAGATGGATACAAGAAAATTACTTGCCGAGTCACTGAATATCACTTGGGGAACAGTTGTTAATGATCAAGGAATGGACAGAATATGGCAACAGCTGTAAATCAGTCTAGAGCACGCCATCCTCACAAACTGCAAGAAGAGGACAAGTGAGGGAGTCCACGCTAGAAACCTATGGCAACTCTGGAGGAATCACAAGCTTCAGTGGCTGAGATGGGGGAGACTGTTCTTTCAATAACTATCGCTCAGGTGACATCTTTGTGGCAAAGAAAAGTCACTGTGAAAAAGAAAACTCACATGATATCTTGGCTAGAATATGGGCGAAGGCATATAGGAGTCTCTGGAGTCAACTGGAAGAAGGTTCTGAAGTCTGATGAAACACAAATTGAGCTTTTGGCCATCAGACTAAACGTTACGGCTTGGGTCCATATCAAAGGTAATGTATCGGAAGGCCGCAAGACAGCTAATGTTCTGTAGTTCTATAAGGGAAGCAGAGATAAGCCAGGTAACAACTGAACAGAGCTTTTGAATAGTGGAGAGTCAGCTAATAGATGGGATTCAGCTGTCCCGGATTTACCTGCAGAGACAAGTAGTGTCGCTGACAGAGGGGTCAGATTGATAGTATGGGCAAGAAAGTGACATCAGGAATGCAGTCTCTGGAAGTCTGGGAATGAGCGATTAATGTGTAGAAAAGTTTCTAATTTAGGAGAAAATTCAGAAGTAAGAGACGCATATGGATTTAAGATTTCTTGCCCTGGATTCCCCAATGGCATCTTGCAGGTTAAATCGGTCGTAATGGATGCAAATGCAATGCTGGCATTCAAATGGTGTGAAGGCCAAGTTATCCTTTTAGCTAAGAAAAAAATAAAAGTATTCTTGACTGCTGAGGATGCTAACGCTTTCTGGGAGAAGGGAGGAAACTGGAGTTGAGGAACAGACCACAGAAAATAGAATCGCGGAAAAGCTTGGTACGAATGGCTCAATTCTTCCCCTGCATCTAATGCCACTTGATCGTCTAAATTAACCATTGGCCTTCGTCCACAACCTTAATAAAGTGCCAATCGGCGGCTTACACCATGTTGCCGCCAATAAGATGCGTTGTTCCTCCTACCAAACACATGGGCAAATAAAAATGAACGGCGTCTTCCTCACAATGTCATGCAAGCTACTGTGAGACATAGATTTTCTGTAAACGGTAATTGGACCTTTTCTGAGACATTCCCAGTGCAGGTAAGCATCTCAAAGTTGATACCAACTCACTGGACACAGATACACTCCCAGAGGAAGTCAGGGTCTCTGTACAGGTAGATGGCGTGTTGAAGGACGTGCGGATGTTGGATGAATCTCTTCGCGGCGCTGCCTACTCATTTCAAGTGTGGACCAGACCTGATCTGATTCCGTGGCGCTTTGCGTGAATTTAGCCCGATTTCCACGTGACAGCAACATTTCCGCAAGGTGCGCCGCTTCCTCTCCGTTACCGGGAAGCAACCAAGAAGTCACTTGACTGATAAGCATTCACGCTGGAGATCGGGATTCTTTATCGAAAGGTCTGTGGCCGTGCCGAAGGCAGAGTTATGAGAACAAAAAAAAAACTAAAAGATAGGTTGAGGTTAACAATTGGTTGGAGGTGGAGGTCGCGGGCTGCGGGTGCCGAAGGGTCTGTTCCGGGGCCGTGTTTCTATCGGGATCTAAACCAGTTTCATTCTCGCCGCTGCCACGTTGTCCGATGACCGCCAATTCTGTAGTGTCAAGGTGGAAAACATAATGACCGCCTCTGATAAGAACTAAAATATTTTGTTTATTAATTAGTTGAATAACTAACGTGAACGGATATTTCGCTTCTCTGAATAACTGCTCTCTGAACTTGGACTGAGTTACCCCATAAATAAACGTGTTTGTGCAGCAACTTAATCTCATCAGTATGTATCCGGAGTGTTGAAGTATGTATTCCGAATCGTTGTAATTATCTGGATCCAGCCTGGCAAGATTGTAATAAAGGAATTCGGCAACATTCACTAACCACAGGATGATGAAGCTTCCGGAGATGGTGAGAAGTAAGATCACAGACCTCCTCCTGCTCTCCATCTCCGGGTCACTGCGGTTCCTCGCCATTCTCTGACCCCTCAGCCCCTTACGGACGCGACTAGTCACCAATGACTGTCAGAGCATTGAGCAGTAGTATTAACTCGAACGGGAGTAACGGCGTTAGAACGGTAGAAAGCCAGTTATATCCCACCCAGCTGGGATCTGTTTAGTAGCCCGGCTTTGTAATACAATCCCAGGGTATACTGTCAATCACTTTCGCAGGATGAAATTTAAAGAAGTAGGGCACATATTTAAAAGAGAACAGAACACCGGTTCTTGTTAGAACTACAGCCGCAGTTTTCCCGGTGCAATACTTTGTTTTCCGCTTCTGGCAACAGATGGCGACAAACCGATCAAACGTAAAAGTGACGGTGAACCAGACAATACAGTCAGCAGCTGCCAATCCCAGTGCAGCGATCACAGTGCACACCGGGTTGACGTCCAGGTAAGTCCTGGGGATGTAGTAATAACTGACCCGCCACGATAAGGCATCAAAAATTATAGTTAGTAGATCCGCCGTTGCCATGGCCACCAGGTAGCGAGTGATGCAGGTGGAGATGCCGCACTTTCCCCGGGACAGGGTGACAATCGCCACTAAATTCACTTGGGGAAGAGCAAAAAGAATTAGTTATTCCCCGCTGCTGGATCTCAGGGCAGAGATAAGTTGGAAACAGAGAACAAACTTTGCAGACAACTCATTTCTGGTGGTTTAAAAGATGTAAAGCGAGTGCCCCAGATGCCTTACACGCGTGTATGTTGGGTGAACGGCAACGACACTCGGTACTGGGAGCGGATTCAGTGATTGGAATGAGCCATTGTTATTTGACTTGGAAAACTAAAAGTATATCACGATTTTGTGATTTATTTTTGGATAATTGTTTCATGTCATTTGAACGATTATCTAACAAATATAATTTACCTAGATCCCATTTTTAAAAATATATTTACAGGTTAGAAACTTTTTAAATACCGTCCTTCCTACTTTTCCGAATATATGCTCTATAGATAGTTTGAGAAAAAAATAGAATTAAATCCTTTTCAGAAAGGTGCAATAGCAACTATCTACAATATAATTACGAAAATTCGTTTAGATGCATTTAATAAAATTTTAAAAAATGATTGGGAAAGGGAACTTAAACTTATTTCACCTATCGAAAAATGGGAAACAAAATTCTTGAATTAGTTAACTCATCCTCTATGTGTGCTAAACTTCCGTTGATACAGTTCAAAGTAGTGCATAGGGCCCATATGTCCAAGGCTAAATTAGCTCGTTATTACTCTCACGTAAGTCCAGTGTGTGATAGCTGTCATTCTGAGACCGCTTCTTTAGCTCATATGATTTGGTCATGTTCTGCTTTGAAAAAAATATTTGAAAGATATCTTTGACATTATTTCAACTGTTTTGAACATTGACTTACAATCTCATCCTATTACTGCAATTTTTGGTTTACCAATGATAGAACCACACTACGGAAACTCTTCAGCGCGTCGGATGATTGCATTTTTTTACATTAATGGCTGAAAGATCTATTTTGCTGAATTGGAAAAGGATTAATCCTCCCACCATATTTCATTAGTTCTCTCAAACTATACTATGCTTAAACTTAGAAAAAATCAGAAGTGTTATATATGATACATCTATTAAATTTGAAAAGACTTGGAGGCCTTTTATTCAAAACTTCCATATGATGTGACTTGACCTCTTTCCAAACCTATTCTTGTGTTAATATATGAAAGGAGGTACGGAGTTGATGACACTAATGGTCCTTTTTTTGATGTTATAAACAGCTCATGTTCTCTTCCGTTCTTAGTTTTTTTTTGGTTAGTATTGTTTAGATTAGTTTTTTTTGGAAGGGTATATATTTTGTTTTTTTTCTCTTTTTGGATATGTTAATTTTACACATATATATATATATATATATAGATTCTACATTTTACTAGAACATTTTTCGGGAAGTTTATTACCTTTGTATTAACTGAATTTATAACTATTAATGTTATGCATTAACAATGTAATTCCAACAATTGTGTAGCAATACTATTATGTCATATCCATTATCTTGATATTAAATAATAAAAAAGTGATATTAGCGGAGAATGTGTCATTCTCTCCTTGATGCAGAGGAGCAAGAGGGGCTTCACACAGAAGTTTAAAAATAACAGGCGAGGTACATGTGTTCAGTAACACAACCATTTCACCACCTCAGGTGCATCCAATAAGAATGGAATTTGTTTCCATGATGTGTACGTTTTAGCACAAGCTACCGTCGGGTGTTTTCAATTAACTCACCCTAGTTACTGCACGATACTCTCGTAATTTAACCAGCTCCACTTTAAAACTCTTTTATTGTTCTGAAACGGGATCAGGACCAGCTGGAAAAATGGCTAATAATGGAAGATCGGATTTAACGCAGACCATTATTTGATGTTGCCCTTTGGGAGGTCTAGCCAGGGTTGGTCTGACACAATGAGAAATAGGGCACTAAGGAGTGCGATAGGACAGACGAATCTGGGAATGCAGGTCCATAATTCAATGAAAGTTGCGGCACAGTCAGACAGGGTCGTAAAAAAAAAGTTTTTCGCACATTGGCCTTCATGGAACAAAGTACTGAGTACAGGAGTTGGGATGTTATGTTGCTGCTGTTTAAGATTTTATTGGGACATAATTTGGAATATTGTTGCGATTGGGCCCAACTACCTGCAGGAAAGATGTAAACAAAATTGAAAGAAAGCAGAAGAAAATTAACACAACTATTACCGGGACTGAATGTTTTTAATTTAAAGGAAAAATTACATATTTTTGCATTAGTCCCGGGGAGGCGGAAGACCGAGGGGAGATTTGATAGAGGTATACAACATTACGAGGCTTATAGAGAGTGTAAATGCAAGCGGGTTTCTCCGCTGATGGTGGGCGAGAATACAACTGGAGATCATGGGCGAAGGGTGAAATGTGAAATATTTAAGGAAAGCATGAGGGAAAACTTCTTCACCCAGAGGGTCCTCAGGGTGTTGACAGAGCTGCCAACGAAAATGGTAATTGAGATTCCGATGTCATCGTTTAAGGGGTGATTGGAGAAGTACACGGATGAGAGGGAGATGGATGGCCACGGTCCGGGTGCGGGTCGATGGGAGTAGGTAGTTAAAATAATTCCCCATGGGCCTGACGGGCTGGGGACCCTAATTCTGTGCAGTAGTTCTCTGTGGCTGTCTGCCTGTATGACTGGGTTACAACGTTAGTGTCTCACAGCACCGTCCAATCTAGAAAGTCGTTGATACTGTTCGTTCCCTCTCTCTTTGCACACACTGAAGCATGGAGACTGACTGAAATGGATGGTTATAGCATGAGAAGATGGGAGCGCAGATGTGAGATGATAAAGGGAGTATCACACTAGAGGAATGTACCCTCACTCCTTCAGTATCCTACCTCCTCCAGAGGTAAAGACAATAGTTCCGGGCTGGAGGTGGGTGTGACAGTGGTCCCAGTACAGTGAGCAAATCTGTTGCTTCAGCGGTGGTAATGAGGATCATTAACCCCAATACTATACTACAAAGGGTTCATTTAATCCGAATCCTATCCTTGGTCAGAATTTGGAGGTGAGAAATCCTGGCAGACGTTGGAGGCTTGGAGTTGTGGAGACGTCACACATTAATTGTGTTGAATATTAACACGTGGACGATACATTACTTTTTACGTCTCTTTGCTTTGGAGTCGAAAGACTTCTGTAAATGTTGTATGATTGCAAATGCAGATGTTTGTTAACTGTTGAGCAAAGAAGAGCATGCCATTTTCTGCGATATTTTAAAATATGAGTGCATTGCGGATTTAAAATATAGCACGAGGTGTGGACATAAGTGACTCCAGTTGGAATAGACAGAGAAAGATTACGGTCATGAATGACATTATGAGAGTCATGTGTTTCTTTAGTTTGTGTTGAGTGCGCGATTGAATTAATATTCTTTTTCACCATACACGTAGCAGAAAATGTGTATCTCCTTGCGAGAAGTGTTTTCCAGGAACTGATGCGAATTTCGGAGGCTGTATATCTTTCCGAATTTCTATGGACTGTTAGTGTATGGAGCCTCAGCTCCCCTCATCTCACTCTCCTCAGTTCTTTAGAATACGTGCTCAGGACTTTCACTCAGGAAGCTGTTCATTCTGCATTTTCCAATTGCCTGCGATGGTTTTGAAGGAAGACAAGTGTGAGACTGGATGTTTGCTTTGCTCTCGGTGCGTTTTTAGTTTGTGTAGCTATGTATGTTTCATTTATTACCGATTTCAGAGCGGGACACTGATTCCTCACCTGCCATGTGGATTCAGGGTTAAAGGGATCGACATTTGAGCGCATCTACACCTGATACGATAAGATCACGATTCCCGGGTAAATTGCCATTAGGATAAAATGGTGTGTACTTGAATTGGGAATTTGGAATTGTCATTTTGGAAGGCTGGTCCTTCACTTACCTTCGGGCAACTCGCCAAAGTATCCTCAAGTCCCCGTCTACCTCTTCTAAGTCCATTGAAAAATTCTTTCCTGTCTGCATTGTGACTCGCCATAACTCTACCCGATCCTTTCTTCCTAAACTTTAAATATTTTTATTTCTTCCTCTTGGCCAGCTATTCCATACTTCTTGTCAGCCAGGGCTACTTTACATCCTTTCCCTGCGTCAATGAGACAAGCCCTTACTGAAGCACATGCCAGTGCTCCCTAAACAATGCCCACACGCCTGTTGCGCATTTCCCTGAGTACATCATTTCCCAATGAACGTTTCCAAGCTTCTGCCAGGTAGCACCATACATCGCAGATCCCCAATTAAACACATTCCATGCTCCCTGGTCCTATCCCTCTGCAAGGTAAACGTCGGGGAGTTCTGCCATATCGTTCTGAAACGCTGACCCGCGGAGAGATCTGTCACCTGACCCGTTTCCTTTTCTAATATTAGATCGGGTATGGACTGTTCACCAGTCCACGTGTCTTCTGATAGTGACATGAATCCTTCCTGGACACAACTGAGAAATTATGCCATAACTAAACCTTCAACCCTGTGGAGGTGCCAAATAATATTAGGCAAGCTTCTATTGTCTGTGCCAATAACATGTCACATGTCCAGGTTCCGCTTCCACTTCGATCCTCACTGTACCCATTGCAGTTTTTTTCGGTTAATCTGGTGGGCGTCTGTATAGAATCCTGCAAATGCTGCTCAGGTGTCCTTCATATTTCTGTGTTCGTCTCACAGTCTGTAAACAAACGAACGCTCCACGTTGTCCTCCCTTTCTGCAGCTGCGATACTATCCCTGGTTTTCCATCACACTCACTTTACACTCTGTTACTCGACCCTGTCCATTTTGAAACATCAAAATCCCGGAAAGTCCTGAAGCCATTCCTGCCCTTGTGACAGTCGAGTGTCTGTGATAGTTTGGAACATACTTCAACCAATGTAACAATCACGCCAGCAGCATTGAGCTTTTGTATTGCTACCTACCTGAACTGTATGAAGTCAGCAATCTTCCGCCAATTCTGCAATCTCCGGGTGACCAGGGATATGATTGTTTGAATTAATGACATATTTGCCAAACCAGTTCATTGTAAAACGGCTTTATTTGAAAACTCCGCTGAATTGACATTAGGCGCGGGTGTTATCGACACAGATGGCCATTTAATGTAAACACATACTTCATTCCATTCCTCAGCTCTTCTCTGAATTTCCTCTGTGTCAGTGTGTAGAAGCAAGTGTTGGTGCACACGCTGAGAATTTGTAACATGAACCCAAATTGCTGTAGGATGTATTCCGGGGAACTCAAATATCTGTCTTGATAAAAATAGTTTTGCACTTGCCATTTCAGGGAATGTGCTACAGAGGGCATCCAAAATAATATGAAATTAGCTGATATAGAAAACAACAAAATCATCGATTTTCTGCGTTTTTTCACCTCGGCATCTTTCTGATTGTCGCTGCTGTGCCGAAGCCTTCTGCGGACTCTATTTGCAACAACGATATGTCTTACGGTAAACCCGTTAAACACCAGGATTAATCCGATTGGTAGCAATGGTGTTAAAATACTGTCCAGAAATTCGTATCCTCTCCACACGGGTGAAGTAGCGCATTCATATGTGAGGGTGCACCGCCACGGCGTGTTGTCAATGATGACGTAAGGTTCAATGGCAAAGTAAATCGGGACGCATCTCCCGCAGCTCACTATAACCACGGTCACCATAACCACCGTTGCTGTTCTCTCGGTGCAGTATCGCTCCCGCAGCTTTCGGCAACATATTGCGATGAAGCGATCGAAGGTAAAACTGACCGTAAACCAAACATAACAGTCCCGCGTCACATACACAAATACAAGGGTCAGAGCGCATACAGGAGTGATGAGCAGGGATCTGGAATAAATGTAGATATTGTTGGTCTGTTCCACTAAAGCAACAACGATAACCACCATCAGATCCGCTGTTGCCATTCCAACCAGGTAACGGGTGATGCATTTGGAGAGTCCGCATTTTCCCCGAGATAGGATCACAATCGCCGTTAAATTAACTGCAAGAAATAGAAATATAGTCAGCAGCAACTCTCTGAATGCCCCATTCTAAAGATGCTATGCAGGATATGGTTCAGCTGCAACAGATCAGATGTCCCCGAGCCCACATCCCATTCTTCCGATGCTATGTGGGATATGGTCTGTTTGGAAGTGGAAAGCAGGAACTCAGAGTGTTGCGGGCTCAGTCTCTACACTCCGGTTGGAGGACAATTACGAACTGGAATGGCAGTGGATTGGCGATCTTTCGACAAATTAGAGCGATGCGCGGTGAGCAGTCGATCGCTCCTGTAAACAACACCATTTCCATTATTAGAGGTGAAATAGCTGAAGGGATTGTTTGTAGCGGTGACAAAGTGGAATCAAATGATACAAAACACAATTTATCATTTACTGACATTTTAAAACAGACCTACGTGTCGAAAATAGACTGGACCGTCTTTTAATTAAGCTGCCACGTTGTTATAAGGTCGAAGTGTCTGCACTGATAGAGACTCGGACCTAGAAAAGCAGAGACCAGCATCATTTCAGAAAGCCTAGCAAGGTGAAATTATGAAACAGTGACGATATCGGCACCAACTTAATTCACAACAGAAGAAGAAAACACTGCGATCGAAGTATGGAAAATGTAAAACCATTTGATGCCTGAAACCTCCATTCCGGAAACACGTTTCAGCCGACGGTAGCATCTGTGCTCAGTAGCAGTGCGGTTACCGCAGCAGAGTAACGACGGCACCATACATAAAGTGACCAGCTCCGGCATCTTACCGGGGACACCAACCGCTACAAGTGTGGGATAGAAAATGGCCGCGATGTAGTAAATCGTTGAATATCCCATATTCCGTCAAAAGCAGCGTTCAGTTGTACGGAACGTTACAGCTGCTCAGATGGACTGGTGATCGGTTTAGCAGACTTTTATTGAGGTGAGAGCAATTCCGCTGGGGCAATTAGCGTGGGATTCACGTCAGGGCCATTAGTGACAACCAACTGCAGAAACACTTACGTTAATCTATTTTTACTCGCTGTTCCCGTGTAATGAATTTCTCTCCTCAAGGGATATTGCAATCTATTTACTGTAAAACAAAATATGATGTGAATTTTCCATGAAACCTGAATTCAGCTATTTAAATAGAATATTTTTATATCATTGTTGCTTTAAAACAGACATTCATCTTGGAATCGATTTATTTTGTAACGTTTGTCGGAGCACATTCGCTTCTGAAATTGAGGGAAGGAGATCGTTCTGGCGGGTGAAATGGAGAACACTTCTTTATTAAAGGGAAACATTCGTTCATTCTTTTCTTTTGTTTGTTCCAGTCATTCCGGGCGGTGCGAGTGATGGAATAAACAATGACAGCTGGCATGTATTACAATAACTCTGCACTTATATTCCTCCACAAACAATTTAAAAGATCCATAGCGATAGTCCAGAGACCTGTGATCAAAAAGGGAGCGTGTCTTCGGGAAATCAGCGAGGGCTGTGGATAGTCTGAAGAACAATGTTTTCCAGCGCACACATGGGCCGTTTGGCAGGAACCTGACCTCTGTCAGTGAATGACCTGCCACCCCACACCCGTGACGTGAGATGCAGTCTATTTAACTTTAAAGTTACTCTCAAATCTGACACAATTCTACCACCATTTCTCCATCCATTCTCAGTTTGAACAAATATAGTAAGCAAAATCTATGCACAATCCGCAGGTTCTCAGTCTGTTGCATTATTTGCCACGAAGTTGGGTTATTTTTCTCCTGATTTACTTTCAGATATATTGCCTTTCGAGCGTCACTATAAGTCTGTGTAGAACACCGGAAGTGTTCAAGCTCACCTGTCAATCACACTTCCTTCTGCTCCTGCAGTGCACCGCTCCGTGCCGATTGTGGTTCTCGTACCGATGAGCGGACCTCGGCTTATTGGAGAAAGTCTCATCACTCTTGTTTCCATTGTGGAACTCGTACTAATGTGCGACCCTCTGTTGACTCGAGAAAGGATCACCTCTGCCTTCAAATCCATCCTTCCAAAGTGAATCACTTCGTACCTTTCCGGTTTGAACTCCGTCTGTAACTGCTCAACACAGCTCTGCGTCCTGTCACTGTCCTGTTGGTAATCTGTGACACACTTCTATACTCTCCGTAACTGCACCAACCTTCAAATCTCTGAAAATACAATAAACCACCCTTCCCCCTCCTCATACAAATCATTCAAAAAAGCACAACAATCCGGAGGTTTCAGAACAGATCTCTGCAGCACTCCACCGTTCATGGACATCCGGGGAGAATTTTTTCCATCCACAACTATCCTTTGCTTTCTGCAAGTTAACACACGGTCCTTCGACGGAGCATATCCTGAAACTGCTTTTCCTGCCGATTTTTCTGGGTTCTCACTGGGCACAAATCAAACAATTCTTGTAATAATGTACATCTCCGCTCAGATTTGGACACCAACACAGATTCTTCAACTGTTCCATAGATCTATCTGATCCTTGATGCCCACAAATGTCACGGTGTCATGCATCATCTGGTTTCTTTCACAATTCCGCTCCTCAAATTTACCACTCTCAAGTGTAATCCAAATCCATGCCTGTATCCATCGATATTTCCCATAAATATCAGAATCCTCTCCTGTTTGTACCTTTTCTAACTCCTGATCCTGTTGCTGTGTCATGACTAAGTCTATGTGTGTACAGATTGCTGGTTTTTCTGTCATTCCTACCTCTATATCTGGATTCCATTTCACCACCCAACTTGAATCTAGTTTGGCTAACTCACCAACACTCCTGCTCCCTTCCACGGATGTCTTTAAGTGATCCTCCATCTTTTTAATCCATCAGTGGTTTATCTGGCCTTCTCAAATATTTACTTCAACAAGGGAGCCGATGACAAAAGTTTGCCTTCTATTGGGATACAACGTCTAGATTCCCATAACGGTAAATATTCAGTCAAAGCACATGAGCATCCAGTGAATGAAGGGAGATGGGTCATGTACAGTCATCAAAGTTTAGTCTCATTCGGTATCTTGTTCAGCGCAGGAGTAGTGAGTCACAGGGCATGTTCCTGTTCTCTGCTGTTCCATGAACTCAGCATGCCCAGGTGATGTTTTCTCATTATAATCTCAATCCGTTCACCATCTGCTGTCCATTCACCCCCATTCATCTTGGTCTTCTGCACTGACGGGTGTAATATAGGACACGATGTCTTGCAACACCGGAACAAGCTCTCCCGCCAGCCATGTCCCTGACGAGCGGGACGTTCCTGGCTGTGCAGTGACGTAGCACTGACAGCAATTTCTCAGATTTCAGCAGTCAACCGCCTGCAGCAATGTGGAACTTTAAATGAATCCAAATGTCAAACTTGAGCTTCCCTCGCAATCCGACTCACAAACTCTCTCAGTGCTGCACAGTACAACGCAGTTACAATTTTCTCAATCAAAAATTCATGGCATATTGCAGACGAGTCCGAAACTGTCATAAGAAAATCTTATATTCTTATATTATTTATGAGTGGGAATCAGCAAACGTAAGAGTGCAGGGATACACGGTGAAGGAGCAATTTAGAATTGCTGAGGGGAATGTATTCATATAAATGATGTTGCTACATGAAACAGGCTGTCTTGGTGGGTTTCATATCGATCGATTTATGAAATTAATTACGCACTTATTTATTTAAATTAATTGATATATTTATTTTGTTTATTTTCATTCAACCTTTCAGAAGTTGTGTTGCCAAAACATACAGGTTTACGGATCAAATGCTGCTCAGTTGGCGCTGTGCGGTTTAGCAACGTATAGCATGCAGAATGGTCTGTTTGCCATATGACCCTACGGCGCTGACTGTGTTGCCCAGTACAACCGTCATTATTCATCAGTGCACTGTCTCTCTCACAATTTTAACATCATCCAATTGTAGAAGGCTCTTGTTCTAAGAATAGCTCAGTAAATACAGATTCTATTTTAAGAGGATTCACTAGATTGCTGGAACAGCGGGAAAGAAGGAGAAAAAAAAACCCAGCGGCTCACACTGAGTCAGATGTTCACAGGTACGGGACTGAGACAACACCCGTAACGCTGGAGCAGACAGATACAGAACGAACCCGCACTCTCACACTGTAACAGAGACTGACAGATACAGAATGAAACCCACACTCTCACACTGCAGCAGAGACTGACAGATACAGAATGAAACCCACACTCTCACACTGTAACAGAGACTGACAGATACAGAATGAAACCCACACTCTCACACTGTAGCAGAGACTGACAGATACAGAATGAAACCCACACTCTCACACTGTAACAGAGACTGACAGATACAGAACGAACCCGCACTCTCACACTGTAACAGAGACTGACAGATACAGAATGAAACCCACACTCTCACACTGTAACAGAGACTAACAGATACAGAATGAAACCCACACTCTCACACTGTAACAGAGACTGACAGATACAGAACAAAACCCACACTCTCACACTGTAACAGAGACTGACAGATACAGAATGAAGCCCACACTCTCACACTGTAACAGAGACTGACAGATACAGAATGAAACCCACACTCACACACTGTAACAGAGACTGACAAATACAGAATGAAACCCACACTGTCACAGTGTAACAGAGACTGACAGATACAGAATGAAACCCATACTCTCACACTGTAGCAGAGGCTGACAGATACAGAATGAAACCCACACTCTCACACTGTAACAGAGACTGACAGATACAGAATGAAACCCATACTCTCACACTGTAACAGAGACTGACAGATACAGAATGAAACCCACACTCTCACACTGTAACAGAGACTGACAAATACAGAATGAAACCCACACTCTCACATTGTAACAGAGACTGACAGATACAGAATGAAACCCACACTCTCACACTGTAACAGAGACTGACAGATACAGAATGAAACCCACACTCACACACTGTAGCAGAGACTGACAGATACAGAATGAAACCCACACACTCACACTGTAACATAGACTGACAGATACAGAATGAAACCCACACTCTCACACTGTAACAGAGACTGACGGATACAGAATGAAACCCACACTGTCACAGTGTAACAGAGACTAACAGATACAGAATAAAACCCACACTCTCACACTGTAACAGAGACTGACAGATACAGAATGAAACCCACACTCTCACACTGTAACAGAGACTGACAGATACAGAATGAAACCCACACACTCACACTGTAACATAGACTGACAGATACAGAATGAAACCCACACTCTCACACTGTAACAGAGACTGACAGATACAGAATGAAACCCACACTCTCACACTGTAGCAGAGACTGACAGATACAGAATGAAACCCACACTCTCACACTGCAGCAGAGACTGACAGATACAGAATGAAACCCACACTCTCACACTGTAGCAGAGACTGACAGATACAGAATGAAACCCACACTCTCACACTGTAACAGAGATTAACAGATACAGAATGAAACCCACACTGTCACACTGTAACAGAGACTAACAGATACAGAATGAAACCCACACTCTCACACTGTAACAGAGACTGACAGATACAGAATGAAGTGCTTACGAAATGTTCAGAAAAACAGGTAATAATAATGAACCAGAAGATTTTAATGCTCCCAGGATGGAGATTAGGATCGAAGTCACGAGAGCCTGAGGTGCGATGACAAGGCCTTTCCGAGCAGTATGAGTGAAAACCTCAAGGCTGTCTAAAAGTATGTGAAGAACAAGATGATAAGACGTGAGAGAATAGTACCAATCAATGGTGAGCGTGGAAAAGTGTGTAGGGAGCCGGGGGAGATAGTAATACTTTATGAATACTTTGCTTCAGTATTCACTACGGAAAAAAAAGGATCTTGGCGATTGTAGATATGACTTGCAGTGGACTGAAAAGATTAAGTGTGCAGATGTTAAGGAAAAGGATATGCTTGTTACAACGAATGACGCGAACCCAAGTGCAGGAGACAGGCACGGAGAATTGGTTAGGATGCAGACGTGAACGGAAAACAGGATCAGGTATTCAAAATGACCAAGCGGGGTGTTACAAGCTGTTTTCCCACTCATCTCCCTCCTTTATCCTGACCAGGTGATGGGCACTCCGCAGGTCCAACTTAGAGAAAATTGTGGCTCCGTGAAGGGGCTCGAAGGCAGGGTTGATAAGGGGCAGTGGACACTTATTCTTTATGGTAATGTTACTCAGGCCACGGTAGACAATGCAGAGGCTCAGTGAGCTGTCCTTCTTCCCCACAAAGAAGAATCCTGTGCCTACAGGGGAAGATGAAGGTCGGATAATGCCCACCGCGAAAAAGTCATTTAGGTAAGCCTCCATTGCTTCTCTTTCTGGTCGGGCAGGTTATACAGCCGACAGATGGGTAGAGGGACCCAGGGAGAAGGTCCCACACTGTAAATTGTCCAGAATGTCCCATTACTAATATGACTCAGTATGTTTCATCATACTACTTTGCGGCGTTCGTAACAGGATCCAACGGATGTGATCACAGAAACGGAGAGAGGGTGAAGACCGCGAAGACCAGTTTAAGAAAGCGAGATCGAGGATACGGTGTGGGAAGGAGAGTGGTGAAGCAGGCGGGGTGAGCCAGGTCAGCGAGATGACACGGGTTGCTTGTTTCTGAAGGACTTTAGAATGGAAGCGCTGTAATCCCAGAATTCCCTGCAGGAAGGAAAGTCCGCTGAACGCTCAGTGCATTTATGGACAGTATTCTCTGATTCACACTTTCCGACCTCATCCCAGTCTCTCTCTCAACCCGTAGTGTCTATTTCTCTCCCAAGAATTTTAATTTCGCGTCTCTCTGTATCCACCAGTCTCCCCAACCCACCTCTCTCCCGGCCAATTTCTCTCCCTACCCGCTTTCACTCATATCTTACGCCCCCCACCGCTGTTTTGGGCTGTCCCCTTCCGAGTTCTCTTCCAATCTTCCTCGTCACACTGATCTTTCCACATCACAAATATCTGCTCTCACTCCATATCTCTCGACTTCCCCGGTCTCCCTCCCCCTGGTCTTTCTCTAAGCCCTCGGTCTCTCCCTCTACCCCGCCCCACCCGGTCTCGCTCAGTTTCTCTCCCCCACTGCCGTTTCACCTCTCCTAAAATCTCGGCTGCGTCTCTCTCCCTCCCGTCCTTCTCAGACTCTCGCCGCCGACTCTTTACATTCCCCAGTCTCTTTCTCCTCAGTGAGGAAGACTAACGGAGCATTAAGCGGGATCTGGACCAATTTGAACAACGGGCTGAAAAACGGCGGGTCGGATTTAACACATACACAAGTGTTAGATGTTGCATTTTGTGAGGACCAGCTAGGTTTGATCTGATACAATGAGAAACAGGGCACTGAGGAGTCCGATAGAACAAATGAATCTGGGAATGCAGGTCCATATTCAATGAAAGTTGTGCAGCAATTAGACAGCGTCGCAAAAAAAAAAAAGCTTTTCGTACATTGGCCCTCATTGACGAGAGTACTGAGTACAGGAGTTGGGCTGTTATGTCGATGCTGCTTAAAAAATTATTGATGCCTAATTAGGAATATTGTTGTGTTTTTGCTCAACTACCAACAGGGCAGGTATAAATACGTTTGAACGAATACCGAACAAAGTTACCCGGTTATTGCCGGGACTGGATGTTTTGAATTAGAAGGAACAATTAGGTATGTTAGCACTTTATTCCCGAGCGGGTAGAAGACTGAGGGGAGATTATGATAGAGGTATACAACTTTAAGACGCGTATAGAGAGTATAAATGCAAGCGGGCGATGTTGGGCGAGAATACAACTGGAGATCATGGGTGAAGGGTGAAATGTGAAATGTTTAAGGAAAATAGGAGGGGAAACTTCTACACCCAGATGGACTCCAAAGTGTAGACAGTGCTGCCTACGCAAATGGTTATTGAGATTCCGATGTGAACGTTTAAGAGATGACTGGATAGGTACTGGGATATGGATGGCCACGGTCCGGGTGAGGTCGATGGGAGTAGGCAGTTTAAATAATTCCTCACTGACTGGACGGGCTGAAGACCCTGTTTCTGTGCGGTGGTTTCCTCTGGCTGTCTGACTGTATGTCTGGGTTGGAGCTTTAATGTCTCACAGCACCGACCAATCTAGAAAGTCTTTGATACTGTTCGATCCCTCTGTCCTTGCACACACTGAAGCATGGAGACTGAGTGAAATGGATGGTTACAGCGTGAGAAGATGGAAGCGCAGATGTGAGATGATGATGGATGGAAGCTTTGGAAGTTGCTTATTCTGTATTCTCCAATAGCCTGCGATGGTTTTGAAGGAGGACAAGTGTCAGCCCGAATATTTGCTTTGCCTTCGCTGCGTTTTTAGTTTGTGTAGTTTTGTGTGTTTCATTTATTATTGATTTCAGAGGGAGACACGAATTCCACACCGGCCATGTGGATTCAGGGTTAAATGGATCGAAATATGAGCGTATCTACACTCGATATGATAAAACCATATCGAGTTAGGATAAATTGATGCGTACTTGAACTGGGAATTTGGAATTGGAATTTTGGAAGGCTAGTTATTAAAACCTGCTGAACACTTTGAAATGCTGTTTTTAAGTTGTAGGGCTCCACTGGAAATGATTGCTTTGAAGTCATTGTAGCATCTGCCCTGTAATATGAAAATGACGGGTCAGATTAGATAACGTGGCGGTTCAGTCAATAGCTGAGCGATCTGCTTACGTCTTCAGCCCTATTTCCATAAATTAGCATCGTTACTGTAATATGTAAATGACGGGATAGTTAAGATAACGTGTCGGTGCAGTCAATAGTTCAGCGATTTACTTACATCGTCACCTCTAATTCCATTAACTTTCTAGCTGTTGCTGTGTGGTTAGATTAAATCGGTTATTTCTCTCAGCCCAATTTCTCGGAACACTGTAACTGCAGAGTCCAAAATAGAGTTGTAACTTGTACCACAATTTCGACCCTCCGTGCGGAACACGGTTGTCCGCTGTCTTCCAGCAAGAATTCACCCTATCTAATACATGATCTACCTTCTGTTAGGAAGTCAAATCTGAATCAACGCAACCAGGTTTCCTTCGATCCCATGCCTCTGACCTTCTGAATGAGTCTACTATGGGGAGCTGATCAAACGCCTGACCAGAATTAATGCACCCACATCGACTGCCCTGGTTCATCTGTTGGTTTTATTCTCCTTTTTTTCCCAAATAATTCAATCTGACTCATGAAGGGCAACATGTCATGTTGTCTCTCCGTAGCCAGACTACGTTCCCCCAAATATTCATGATTTCCACCTTCAATAATCCTCTCCATTAGTTTACCCACTACTGATGTAAGGCTCCCTTGTCTGTAATTCCAAGAAGTATCCCTATTATCTTTCGTTAACAAATGAATAATATTTTCCACCCCCTCCCCCCCAAGTCATCCAGTTCTACATTCGTGGCCAGCGAAGTCACAAAGATCCTGTCCAAAAGCTCACTAATATCTTCTCTCGCTTTCCCAAATTACCTGGACTATATTCGTCCTGTCACTGGGGAATCATCCATCATAATATTTTCGAAGTCTCCCCTGAATCCTCTTTCTGAGCGTCTGCCATGTTACGCTGTGTTCACATTCATCAATGTATTCAGTGAGGAGCTGCACTGCCTTTTGGGACTCCAGACACAAGTTGTCCTCTGATCTGCCCAGACTCCTCCAGTCTCCGCCTGTTCTTCACAGTGCAATTCGCCAAGAACTTCTCAAGTCCCCTTCTACCTTTTCTAACTCCATTGTTAATTTTTTTCCTTTCTACTTTCTGACCCGCTATAGCCTTACCTGATTCTTTCTACCTAATTTTTAAGTATCGTTCTTTCTTCCTCTTGAGGAGTTGTTCCAACTTTCTTGTCACCCAGAGTTACTTTACGCTATCATCCTTTCCCTGCTTCACGGAGACAAGCCTATACAGAACCCTATGTCAGTGCTCCCTATACAATCCCCTCATATTTGTTGCGCATTTCCCTGAGTAGATCATTTCCCAATTTACCTTCCCGAGTTCCTGCCAGGTAGCACCATAATTAGCTGATCCCCAGTTAAATAGATTCCATGCTCCCTGGCCAAGGTAAATGGAGGGGAGTTGTGCCCTGTTGTTCTGTAATGCTGAGCGGCTGAAAGATCTGTCACCTGATCCATTTCCTTTTTTAATATTAGATCCGGTACGGACTGTTCGCTAGTCCACCTGTCTTCTTATAGTGACATTAATCCTTCCTGGCCAAAACTGAGAAATTATGCTATACCGGAACTTTTCACCTTGGGGAGTTGCCAAATAATATTATGGAAGTTTCAGTTACCCATGCCAATAACATGGCAAATGACCATGTCCCGCTTCCCGATCCGTTCCTCACTGTTCCTGTTGCAGGTTTTTTTTTTGTTAGAGGGGCGGCTGTATAGAATAATCCGAATGAGGTGATCACATATCTCTCTTTGTCACACTGTGGCCCTGCGTATCTGGAGCTGCGATACTATCCCTGGTTTCCCATCGCATTCACTTTCCAGTTTGTTATCCGAATCTGCCCATTTTGAAACATCTAAACCCCGGAAATTCCTGAAGCCATCCCTGCCCTTGTGACAGTCGAGTGTCTGTGATAGTTTGGAACATACTTCAACCAATGTAATAATCACACCAGCAGCATTGAGCGTTTGTATTGCTAACGACCTGAACTGTATGAAGTCATCAACTCCGCCAATTCTGCATTTCTCCGATGACCGGGCATATGATTGTTTGAATTAATGACATATTTGCCAAACCGGTTCATTGTAAAACAGCTTTAATTGAAAACTCCGCTGAATTGTCATTAGACGCGGGCGTTATCTACACAGATGGCCATTTAATGTAAACATATACTTCATTCCATTCCTCAGCTCTTCTCTGAATTTCCTCTGTGTCAGTGCATAGATGCAAGTATTGGTGCACACGCTGAGCATTTGCAATATATACCCAATTTGTTGGAGGATGTATACTGGGGAATTCAGATATCTGTCCTGGTAAAAATAGTTTTCCTTTTGCCATTTCAGGGAATGGGCTACATCGGGCATCCAAAATAGTATGAAATTAGCTGATATAGAAAACAACAAAATCATCGATTTTCTGCGTTTTTCCACCTCGGCATCTTTCTGATTGTCGCTGCTATGCCGAAGCTTTCTGCGGACTCTATTTGCCACAACGATATGCCTTACAGTTAACCCGTTAAACACCAGGATTAAGCCGATTGGTAGCAATGGTGTTAAAATACAGTCCAGTAATGCGTATCCTCTCCACACGGGTGAAGTAGCGTACTCATATGTGAGGGCGCAACGCCACGGCGTGTTGTCAATGATGACGTAAGGTTCAATAGCAAAGTATAACGGGGCACATTTCCCGCAGCTCAGTATAACCACGGTCACGATAACCGCCGTTGCTGTTCTCTCGGTGCAGTATCGCTCCCGCAGCTTTCGACAACATATTGCGATGAAGCGATCGAAGGTAAAACTGACAGTGAACCATACAGAACAGTCCATCGTTACTAACCGAAATACAAGTGTCAGAGCGCATACAGGAGTGATGAGCAGGGATCTGGTATAAATGTAGATATTGTTGGTCTGTTCCACTAAAGCAACAACGATAACCACCATCAGATCCGCTGTCGCCATTCCAACCAGGTAATGGGTAATGCATTTGGAGAGTCCGCATTTTCCCCGAGAGAGGATCACAATCGCCGTTAAGTTAACTGCAAGAAATTTGGAAACAAAATTGAAATACGGTCAGCTCCGTGAATGCCCCATTCTACCGATGCTATGGTGGGTATGGTCTGTTTGGAAGTCGAAAGCGGGAATACAGTGTGTGCGGTCTCGGTCGCTGCACTCCGGCTGGCGGACAATGACGGATGTGAGTGTCAGTGGATTGGCGACATTCCCACAGTTTAGAGCGAGGAATCCGAGTTCCACGACTCACGTACCGGTGAGCAGTCGATCGCTCCTGTAGACAAGACCATTTCCATTATTAGAGGTGAAAGAACAGACGTGATTATTTGTAGCGGTATCAAAGTGGCATTGAGGAGATATAAAGCACGAGTTCTCTTTTACTGCCTTACAGAAGAACAGACCGACGAGTCGCAAATAGACTAGACCGTCATTTAAATAAGCTGCCACGTTGTTATAAGGTCGAAGTGCCGGCACTGATAGAGACGCGGACCGAGAAAAGCAGAGACCCGCATCACTTCAGAAAGCCTAGCGAGGTGAAATTATGAAACAATGTCAATATCGGAACGAACATAATTGATAAAAGAAAAATCACTTCGATCAAATTATGAAACGGTGTCAATATCGAAGAAAACACTGCGATCGAAGTATGAAAAATGAAAATGCCTGAATCCTCCATTCCAGAAACACGTTTCAGCATCTGAGCTCAGTAACAGTGCGGATACCGCAGCAGAGTAACGACGGCACCATACATAAAGTAACCAACTCCGGCATCTTACCGGGGACACCAACCGCTACAAGTGTGGGATAGAAAATGGCTGCGATGTAGTAAATCGCCGGATATCCCATATTCGGTCAGAAGCAGCGTTCAGTTGTACGGAGCGTTTCAGCTGCTCAGATGGACTGGTGATCGGTTTAGCAGACTTTTATTGAGGTGAGAGCAATTCCACTGAGGCAATTAGCGTGGCTGTCACGTCAGGGACATTGACAACCAACTGCACAAACAATTGCGTGAAACTATTTTTACTCACTGTGCCCGTGTCATTAATTTGACTCCTCAAGGGATATTGCAATCTATTTACTTTAAATAAAGTATGATGTGAATTTTCCATGTTATTTTCCATGATACCTGGCTTCGGCAATTTAAATAGGATATTTTTATATCTGTGTTGCTTTTAAAGTCCGCTTGCATATTGAAGTCGAATTATTTTGTAACATTTGACGAAGCACATTCGCTTCTGAGATTGAGGGGAGGAGTTTGTTCTGTCGGGTGAAATGGAGAAAACTTATTTATTAAAGGGGAACATTCGTTCTTTCTTTTCCTTCGTTCATTCCAGTCATTCCGGGCAGTGTGAGTGATGGAATGACATGACAGCTGACATGTACTACAATAAAATACGCTGCACTTACTTTCCTCCAAACACTGTAAAAGATCCACAGCCGTATTCCAGAGGCCTGTGATCAAAAATGGAACGTGTCCTCAGGAAATTAGCGAGGGCTGTGGACAGTTTGAAGAACATTGTTTTTTTTTTCCAGCGCGCACATGGGCCGTTTGGCAGGAACCTGCCCTCTTCCAGCAAATGGCTTGACCACCACATACCCGTGACCTGCCATGCAGCCTATTTAACTTTAAAGATATTCTCAAACCCGCCACAATTCTACCAGTATTTCGCCATCCATTCTATGTTTGAACAAAAGTGACAGGTAAAATCTGTGAACATTCCGCAGGTTTTCAGGTTATTATTTGCCACGAAGTTGTTTGTTTTTCTCCTGATTTGCTTTCAGTTATATTGTCTTTCATACAATCATAGAAACATAGAAAACTTACAGCACAATATAGGCCCTTTGGCCCAATGTTGTGCCGAACATGTCCCTACCTTAGATATTCCTAGCGTTACGCTTAGCCCGCTATTTTTCTAAGCTCCATGTACCTATCCAAAAGTCTCTCAAAACATCGTATTGTATCCGCCTCCACCACCATTGCTGGCAGCCCATTCCACGCACTCACCACTCTCTGCTTAGAAAACTTACCCCTGACATTTCATCTGTACCTACTCCCAAGCACCCTAACCCTGTGTCCTTTTGTGGCAACGATTTCCGCCCTGGGAAATGCCTCTGACTATCCACATGATCAATGACTCTCATCACCCTGTACACCTCTATCAGGTCACCTCACATCCTCCGTCGCTCCAAGCAGAAGAGCCGAGTTCAACTGCTTTCATAAGACAATCGTCACTATGAGTCTGTGCAGAACAGCGGATGTGGTCAAGCTCACCTGTCAATCACACTTCCTTCTGCTCTGCAGTGCACCGCTCCGTGTTGATTCTGGTACTCATAGCGATGAGCGGCCCTCGGTTTACTGGAGAAAGTCTCATCACTCCGTTTCCATTGTGGAACTCGTACTAATGTGCGACCCTCGGTTGATTCGAGCAAGTAGTAGCTCTGCCTTCAAATCCATTCACCCAAAGAGAATCACTCCGTAACATTCGGGTTGAGCTCCATCTGTAACTCCTCAGCGCAGCTCTGCGTCCTGTCACTGTCCTGTTGTAATCGGTGACAACCTTCTAAAATCATTCATAAAAACACAAAAACCGGGGCTCTCAAACTGATCCGCGCAGGACACCACTGGTCACCGACATCCAGGGAGAAAACGCTCCATCCACAACTACAGTCTGCCTTCAGTGGGCGTCAGTCCTGAATCCACAAGACAACTCTCCCTGGATACCAAACCTTCTGACGTTATGAACGGTCCTACCATGGTTAACCGTTTCAAATGGCTTATTAAGATCTATTTATAACAGACAAACTTTTCTACCTTTACCAATGTGTTTTGTTGCATCCTCACCGAATTGAACCAGGCAGTGAGCTATGACCTGCCTCTCCCAATGCCATTCTGATTCTCCGAAATCAAGTTCTCCCAAACCTTGCAAATTCGGTTTCTAAGAAACTTCTCCTATAATTTGCCCGTCACTGAAGTAGGTCCCCTATACTACAAGCGCGGCAGTGATAACGCAAAGGTAATCGCCAAGTGTGCAGAAATCTCTTCCTCCGCTTCCCACAGTAACCTGGGGTTTCTCGCAGCTTCAGAAGAGGACTTATCTATCCGAATGTTTTTCAAAAGTTCCTGTACATCGACTTTTTTACATCCCCGTCCTGTTTTTGCACATCAGCCCGTTTAGAACTGTCCTCCCAAATGTTAGGATCGCTCTTACTGTTGAAAATTGAAGTAAAGTCCGCATGAAGGACCTGTCCCACCTCCACCAACTCCAGCCGTATGTTTCATCTCTACCCCTGACCGGTCCTACACTCAGTCTGGTCATCGACTTCTTCACATACATCTAGAATGCCGTGGGGTTTTCAAGTTCCCTAATTCCGTTCTTCAGCTCGTCCCTGGCTGCCTTGTAACTCTACAGCCGTGTCTGTTCCTAGCTTTCTAAACCTGGTCAGTTACTTTCTTCCTCTTGACCTGATGATCCACATCTCTGTCAAACATGGCTCCTTCACCTGCCCAGAACCCTATGCAAGTGCTGTCTAAAATGCATTCTCATTTCCGGTGTACATTTCCCAGGGTGCATCCGTTCCCTGTTTTAGCTCTGAGATTCCAGCCTAAACCATCACAATTACATTTAGCCAATTCATTACTTTGGAAACTTTGGGCCTGTGGGGAGTTAGACACACAGAAAGACAGACAGACATAGTTTATTGATCCCGAAGGAAATTGGGTTTCGTTACAGAATAGTGAAGAAATATAGCAATATAAAGCCATAAATAATTAAATAATAATGTTAGTCATGCCGAGTGGAAATAAGTCCAGGACCAGCCTATTGGCTCAGGGTGTCTGACACTCCGAGGGAGGAGTTGTAAAGTTTGATGACCACAGGCAGGAATGACTTCCTATGGCGCTCAGTGTTACATCTCGGTGGAATGAGTCTCTAGCTGAATGTACTCCTGTGCCTAACCAGTACATTATAGAGTAGATGGGAGTCATTGTCCAAGATGGCAGGCAACTTGGACAGCATCCTCTTTTCAGACGCCACCGTCAGAGAGTCCAGTTCCACCCCCACAACATCACTGGCCTTACGAATGAGTTTGTTGATTCTGTTGGTGTCTGCTACCCTCAGCCCGCTGCCCCAGCACACAACAGCAAACATGATAGCACTGGCCACCACAGACTCGTAGAACATCCTCAGCATCGTCATACATCGTATTTGTAATCCTCCACTATTAGCAGGGCAGTGTGGTTAGTTCGGGGACTGACACAGGTTCGTGGGGAGAGATCGTTGTAATGGGATTCGTTTGGGAACTGACACGATGGTGTGGAGAGAGAGCGGGGTAGGGCGATTAATTTCCGGACTGACACAGGGCTATGTGGAATATGTTGGGACTTAACGGGGCAGTGAGGTTTGTTTGGGGTGACACGAGGCTGGGGAGATAGCTAGATGGTGGCATTATTTTGGTACTGACACAGGCCTCTGGGATTAGTGTGTGTCCCCGTTCACGAAAGGTGGGTGCCAGTACAGAGTGAAGCACAATAAAATACAAATGTTACTGTATTTTCACAAGTGTCAGGTTCGTGTTGTTCCATAAATAGTTACAATGACAAATCGAACTTCCCCGCCCCATCCCTCCATCCAGTAGCTCCCCCTAACGGTCCAGCCCCGCATTCCCATGCTTTCACTCCAGCCTTCCTTTGACCTCCAGACTACGGAATCCCCGAGCCGAGGGGCACCTCCAAACACACGAGTGCCTGGACTTCTGATCACCCACCTACCGGGCCCGCTCTCCCCCATTGATCACGGAGATGAGGTAAATCCTCAACCTCCCCTCACCTTCCCACAGCCTCTTCGGCCTCCGGACCTATCGACCCGAAACGCCTCAGAAGTGAGGCCCCTCGGTACACACGCTCTGGATGCTCTCGCGCCTTCAGCACCCTTACCGCCTGGGACGGAGGCAGGAGGTTGGGGGCGTCTTGTGTCCGGATATGGATAGGCACCGGCGAATCACCGTATTCAATAGGAAGTAGAAGGGACCTGGTGGGTGGAACGGGAACACGGGAACTTCAAATTACAGTCGACGGCGACACGGTCCAGATTCTCACTACCCACTTCCAGTCCGGCCCGGCTCTAGTCTGCACTGAGCTCCGGCTGCGACTCTAAATCCGACTGCAGACTGGAAAGATGGCTGTCTGTATCCCATCAGAGTCCCCCCACACCTCCCCCCCCCCCCCCGGTGCACTGCACCTCTCGGCGGCAGGCAGGCACGGTCCCGATCGGGAAGGACAAGGGGCGCCAAAGAGGGCAGGGAAGTCGATTTCAGTGGAGGGTCATACTGAGGGTCAGGTCGGAGGAGCGAAGGGAGGGCTTCATGCAGAAGAGGGTCGTCGCGAAGACAGGTTAGAGATCGAGATGTCGAGATGGGGTGGAGAGGGGCATCAATATGACACACAGTCTCTCTATCTCTCTATATCCCTTCCCCAGTCTCTTGCTCTACCGGCTCTACGTAACATCTAATCTATCGTCTCGCTTCCAGCAAGCTTTCTCATCGTCTCTCTCACTGACAGTCACTCATCTGCGTCTCTTTCCAGCCCTGAGGTCTCCCTCCAAGCGTCTCTCTCTCTCTCTCTCCATCTCTCTCTCTCGCCAGATCCTGCCCCGGTCTCACACTCTTCAGCACTTCAGTCATTCAGTCACCAAGTCAGTCTCTTCCAGGTGTTCTCCGTCCTCAGTCTCTTCCGCTCTCCAGTCCCTCTCTCTCTCGCTGCTCTCAGGCACTCTGTCCCTGTCCACTCCGTCTCCCACACAGTCTTCCTCCGTGACTTATCCTCCCCCAGTCTCTCTCTTGCGTCCGACTTTCTGTCCCTGTGTCTCTCCCTTTGGCTCTCTCTCCCAGTCTCCATTCCCATTGGTATCTCCGCTCCCTTCGTCTTACTCTTTCCAAAGTCTTCCTGTCACCCTTGTCTATTCTGCCGGGCTTTCCCCTATCCCTCCCCCCCCCCCATGTCTGCGTTTGTCTCTCTCTCACCGCAGACTCCTTTTCACCTCCGATTCTCTCCGTTACTCTCTCCATAGCCCCAGTCTCTCACCCTCACGTGTCACTGACTAGCACCCCCTCTCCCCAGTCTATCTCGCTTGCAAGCCATTGCTACTCTGCTGACATCCCTGCCAGAAGCTCCTTCCAATTTCCTTTGGCCAACTTCTCTCTCTTACCACTGTAATTTCCCTTACTCCACTGAAGTACAGCTACGTCAGACATTACTTTCTCCCTATGAAATTTCAAGTTGGACTCAATCATAGTGGGTCTACACATATATATTTGTCTTGTTGTGTAAATGGGATGGCTGGGTCTCAAAGCCACTGATTCGCCTGGTAGGGGTCGGTCGTCTGGCGGGCGTCGGGAGAAAGTCTGCAGATGATATCGTTGGACTGGGAACTCCAATGTTAAACTATGGCTACATCCACACTAGGCCGGATAAATCCGTAACCGAAGCTTTGTCTCTTCGTTTTTACCCTCCGTCCACACTAAAACGGCATTTTCGTCTCCTGAAACCGGAGCTTTTCAAAAACGCTTTCTAAGGTGGATATTTTTGAAAACGCTGCTCAGGCAGATCAATGTGGACGGGGGTAACCGGAGACTTCTGAAAGCGCTATCAGACGGCAGTGCGCTATTTCATTGTTTTCTTGAAAACAATCTCACAACTTTAGAACTTGTCAGCCAATGATAATGTTTCATTCTTAATTGGTTTTCTCATTCCATCAGAATAGGAAATAACCTGACCACGGATATATGCCTTGAAAGTGTCCCAAAGTGTCCCGTTGAAAATTTCTTCTGTAAAATTAGTTGAAAAGAAGAAATCAATCTGTTCCTTCATAAAGTTAACAAAATCCGATTCTCCACTAGGCGCTCATGGAGTGAGACTGGATCCGGCTTCTCTCCATTACCGTTATTTTTTTTAACCCAGGATCACCATTATTTAAACTATTTTTATCTACACTAGAAGACTTTTATTTTTGAACTCTCTCTTGAGCTTTGATCGTGAATTTTTGAAGAAACGAGCGAGGTAATGAGTATGATGACCACAAGAGCTAAAGGGACAGATTAAAACGGGAAAGATTCCGACGGGAGCGGAACGAAGAAAAGAGGTGAACCTACCAACTTGAATTAACTTACGAGACAATGTTGGAGCTTTTGAAGGCACAATGTACTGAATTACGCCAAAATATTGAAGAAGGTTTGAAGGTACTTCAGGGCTCTTTGGCTGTGCTCGATGACGAAATTAAACAACAATCCAAAGTTACAGAACTACAGGACGACGCTCAGAAGAAAGATCAGAAAATTGATCGTTTGGAACAAACTCTGCCTTCGACAGTTAAACAGTTGGAGAGTTATAAATCCAAGATCATCGATCTCGAAAACCGATCCAGAAGACAGAATATACATATACTCGGTCTCCCCGAAGATAACGAAGAAAGGGGACCCTTTAATTTTTCTCTCAACTTTTAAAGGATGCGTTTACCTCTGAGTTTCCAAAAGAACCGCCATTACTTGAACGGGCCCGTCGCTCTTTTCTCCGAGCCCTGGGGTTAGACCGAAATCAGATAGATAGATAGATAGATAGATAGATAGATAGATAGATAGATAGCTAGATAGATAGATAGATAGATAGATAGATAGATAGATAGATAGATAGATAGATAGATAGATAGATAGATAGATAGATAGATAGATACTTTATTCATCCCCATGGGGAAATTCAACTTTTTTCCAATGTCCCATACACTTGTAGCAAAACTAATTACATACAATACTTAACTCAGTAAAAAAAAAATATGATATGCATCTAATCACTATCTCAAAAAGCAATAATAGCTTTTAAAAAGTTCTTAACTCCTGGCGGTAGAATTGTAAAGCCTAATGGCATTGGGGAGTATTGACCTCTTCATCCTGTCTGAGGAGCATTGCATCGATAGTAACCTGTCGCTGAAACTGCTTCTCTGTCTCTGGATGGTGCTATGTAGAGGATGTTCAGAGTTTTCCATAATTGACCGTAGCCTACTCAGCGCCCTTCGCTCAGCTACCGATGTTAAACTCTCCAGTACTTTGCCCACGACAGAGCCCGCCTTCCTTACCAGCTTATTAAGACGTGAGGCGTCCCTCTTCTTAATGCTTCCTCCCCAACACGCCACCACGAAGAAGAGGGCGCTCTCCACAACTGACCTATAGAACATCTTCAGCATCTCACTGCAGACATTGAATGACGCCAACCTTCTAAGGAAGTACAGTCGACTCTGTGCCTTCCTGCACAAGGCATCTGTGTTGGCAGTCCAGTCTAGCTTCTCGTCTAACTGTACTCCCAGATACTTGTAGGTCGTAACCTGCTCCACACATTCTCCATTAATGATCACTGGCTCCATATGAGGCCTAGATCTCCTAAAGTCCACCACCATCTCCTTGCTCTTGGTGATATTGAGACGCAGGTAGTTTGAGTTGCACCATATCACAAAGTCCTGTATCAGTTTCCTATACTCCTCCTCCTGTCCATTCCTGACACACCCCACTATGGCCGTGTCATCAGCGAACTTCTGCACATGGCAGGACTCCGAGTTATATTGGAAGTCTGATGTGTACAGGGTGAACAGGACCGGAGAGTGTACGGTTCCCTGCGGCGCTCCTGTGCTGCTGACCACCGTGTCAGACCTACAGTGATTGTCTGCTTCCATTATGTACATGTTAAATAACATCTTATCCGCATTGCTCGTCTGCAAGGTAGGATCAAATTTCAAAATTATCAATTCCGACTCCTGGAGGATTATAGCCCATTAGTGATGAGTGCACGATGAGTTTTTAAATCTTTGATGTCGGAATGTTATGAAACAGGTCTCAAACCAGCGTCACTTCATCCTGCGCGCCTCAGAATTACTACTTCCGAAGGTCAGCGCCACATTTTTCTGTCCACAAACCCCGCTCGAAGTTTTTTGGATGAACACCATAACATTATCTACCTGCTTCGGATACTCATTTTTAATTCATCTACGGTTTTGTAGTCCTGACTGTGTGCTTAGCGCCTGTTTTCTAAAGCCTACAATTTTCCTATGAACTTTGATCTTTACAACTTTAAGGTTTTTGCTTTCGGTGACTAATGTAGTGACACTTTATACTTCAACTATAATCTTTTTTACTTGAAGTGCTCTTCTTTTTTCTCTCTCCTTTTAATTTTGCTAATACTTTTTTAATTGTTTGATTTTTGACATTTTTCTTAACGATTGACATAGGATTTTTTTCGGGAGGAATATCTTATTTCTCTTTTTGTTCTGTATAATCAAGATGGCGGTTGGTTGTTCTTATCTCATATTCCCTCTTGTTCTTTTATTCTGCAATTTTTTCTCCTTTTGCATTCTTCTTCCCATCATACCTTTTTGTTTTTTGAAATGTTACTTTTTCATTTACTTATGTTTGTTTTTTCGATTAATAATATACACTGACATTTACTTCCCCTTTTCAGAAATCACTTTCTGAAGATTGTTACAGGATAATCCTTTAAATTTTTGGATATCAGGTGTTCTTTATTTAACATGCATTTTTGGAGTTGTCTTCTGGAGAAACGAGTGTAGGCTTAGTGTTATTTCTCTTTTGGCCTTTTTTGTAATTTTTTAATTCAAATTCATCAGCGAACAAACATTTCTATAAGATGTATTTCAAACATTATACATATATATCAAATAATCATATATCACAAATCTCCACAAACTATTTATCTGATGTATACACTTATAGAAAAGAGTGGACAGAAAAAAACAAGCAAAAGGAAAGAACTATGTACAAGTAGGGAGTGATCTTTTTTTTACAACATATTCATCGGTTTGTGAGAATAAAATCAGACTTATGAGGTGTCATGTCGTTAAACCATTTTTCCCAGTATGAATCAAATTGTTCCAGCCTGTAACTAACAGATGCTGTTATGTTCTCCATTTTGTAAATGCCCATTGTAATTTCTATCCATATATTTAAAGTTGGGCTCTCCTGTGATAACCATTTCCTAGAAAGAGTCTTTTTACCAGCCTCTTTAATATTCATTAAATATTTATCTCTTTTCAACCATTCTTGAGGTATATATCCAAAATATATGGTCTTACTCTTTAAGGGTATTTCCACATTTAAAGATGTCTTGTAGGGCATTGTGTATCCCCCTCCAATAGTTTTTGATAACAGGGCAGTCCCAAAAAATATGGTAATGATTTGCATTTTGATTTCCACAATTTTTACAGCAAACAGGGACGTTACTATCATAATGGGATTTCTGAGAGGGTGTAATAAAATATCTTATCAACATTTTCCATCCAAACTCCCTCCGTTTCTGAGAACTGGTACACTTCCATTGATACCTCCATATTATTGTCCATTCTTCCTCAGATAGAATTATCCCTACGTCCTTCTCCAATTTTGTTTTAATGTATGAAGTCAAATGTGTTTTAAGATTTGACAACCCTTATACATGCTTGAAATGATTCTACTACCATTATCTGAATTATATGTTTTTCGAAATAGCTCTATCAAGCATGTTCCTGCCTTGGTTATATTTATAAGCGTCTTTTTAACATATTGTCGCAACTGTAAATACCGATAAAAATCTTGTTTTTCTAATGTGTTTCTCTTTAAGCATTTCAAAACTGAACAGTGTTCCTTATTTCCTTATGTTGCATAGAACTTTTATTCCTTTAGCTCTCCAGTCCTTAAATCCTGCATCCAACTTATTTGGTGTAAAATCCGAGTCAAATGCACACCATCTAAGAATTGCAACATCTCCCTCTAGGTTATAACTTTTATAGTAGCTTCCCATATTTTAAGAGTCAATTTCACCCATGGGTTGTCAGTAGTATTTATGTACTTTTGTAGGTTGTTATCAGCCAAAATTGCTTGTATGGGGACGGGAAGTACCCGCTCCTCAATGTTTTCAATTGAGCGTCTTATGATGGGTTGCACCAACATATCACAGCTCCAAACTGTGCTGCAAAATAATAAGCTCTAAGAGCTTTTCCTTTACTAATTGCAAAGTTTTGACACGAACTCTAAGCCTTTTGCCCTGCCAAATATACCTTGATAGCATCTTGTTCCATTCATGTAATTGATTTGATTAATCTGTATTGGTAGGGTCTGAAAGTGATATGACAGTCTGGGCAGTATATTTATTTTAATAGACTAATTCCTTGAATGGAGACTGAAAAAAAAGAATCAGGTTCCATCTTGCCACATTTTCCTTAATTTTTTATATAAATGCTCATAGTTACATTCTGATAATTTTGCCAGATAGTTGGGCATAATAATGCCCAAATATTTAAAAGACTATGTGTGCCATGCCCAGGGGTACCGACTTTCAATTTCCCTTGGTGGGCTATAGTAATATGAAAGTAATTGGGTTTTATCTATGTTGATCTTGTATCCTGGTAATTGACCATATTGTTCAAAGGATTGCATCAATTTTGGTAAACAGTATGTTGGTTGCCCTAGATAGATCACAATGTCATCCGCATAACAAGCCAATTTATGTTCTGTCCCTTTAATAGTAATTCCCCTGATATCTGCATTTTGTCTGATGTATTGAGCTAATGGTTTAAGATATAACGCGAAGAGTAGCGCTGACCATGCGCAATCCTGTCTCGTGCGTGTCTCTAGGGTAAGACTATTTGATAAATATCCATTGATTTTAATCCTAGCAGCAGGATTGTCATATAGTGTCTGTATATTTTTAATAATCGTGTCCTGGAAACCAAATCTATGTAAAACTCTGTAAAAAAAAAAATTCCAATTAACCGAATAAATGCTTTTTCAGCGTCCACGCTTAACACTATTGCTTCGATTTTATTTTTTGCATAAGATCCATAATGTGAAGTGTCCGTCGTATATTGTCTTGTGTCTGGCGTTGTCGTATAAAACCTGTCTGATCGTTACGTATCAGTATGAAGTAGAAACTCCTCTAATCGTTTGGCCATGATGGAGGTAAATAATATATAATCTACGTTAAGAACGGATATTGGTCTAAATGACCTGCATTACATTTTATCCTTGCTTTCTCACGGTATAGCTGAAATTATCGCTTCCTTACAACTGGGTGGCATTTGTGCTTTTTTAGAGCCGAGTTCAGTGTGGGGAGTAAAACAGGAATTAACTCATTTTCAAATTCTGTGTACCACTTTGCCGTATACCCATCTGATCCTGGTGACTTGCTTAATTTCAGCCTACTAATTGGAGCTTTTAATTCAACTTCAGTTATGCCAGCAGTCGTCGTTCTATTTTGTTCTTCGCTTTAAGTGGGTAAATCTAGAGAGTTCAAGCAGGTGTCAATTTGGGTTATGCTTCTATCTGGAACTTTAGAATATGGAGTTTTCTAAAACACTTCAAAAGCTTATTTTGTATCATTTTCGTTCTTGGTTCCCTAATTCTATGAATTGTATTTTCTGCTATCTGTTCTTTCAGTTTCCACGCCAGTATTTTCATAGCGTTTCACCCATTCTCATAATGTCTCTGTTTCAGAAAGGTTTTTTCTGATTTTTTTGTATAGCAAAACTATTAATTTCATTCCTAATTCTTTCAATTTCTTCTAATGTATCCTGTGCCAAATTCAATTTGTATTTTTTCTCTAGTTCCTTCAGCCTATTTTGTAATTTCTCTAATGTTTTATTCCTTATTTTTTTCTTATATGATATCACTATAATTTTCCCTCTTAAGACAACCTTCAGAGTATCCCATAAAATGCGTAGTGAAACCTCTCCATTATCATTATCATTAAATTCTAAGCACAGACCATTTTCTTTTTTAATTTGTTCCTTAAAGTACAGATCATTGAGTAGACTTGAATTTAGTTTTCAAATAGTATTCTTTGGTTGTAGGTCAAAATCAACAGATAAATATTTAGGCGCATGGTCACTTACTTACATATGTTGTCCCAATTCCACACGTGTTTATTTTATCTTTATTTTTTCCAAATGCTATGAAATAGTCCATTCTTGTATATACAGAATGGGGAGCAGAATAATGAGTGTAATCCCTTCTGTCGTGGAAAAGGTCCTTGCATATATCAATTAAACCAACATCCTCAAAAAGTGTATTAACTTTCTTACGTAAAGATTTTGTTTCATAGGTTTTTCGATTGGGGGAGTCTAAGTTTGGTTGTAATTGTAAATTTAAGTCTCCCCCACATATCAGGAGACCTTCTGTTTCCGTTACCATAATATCAGTAATTTTCTGAAAGAAACCAATGTCACTTCCCGGGGGGTGCGTAGATATTCAATGGAGTAACTGAATTTCGGTCTATAATCCCCCTTACCAGAATATATCTGCCGTCGTTATCTCCCATTTCGAATACTTTTTCAAAATTTACCTTATTTGAGATAAGAATAGCAACTCCTCTCCTATACCCTGATTTATATGAGGAGAAAAACAAGTTAGTAAAGCCCATTTTCTTTAGCTATTCATTATGCTCATTATCACTTAAATGAGTTTCCTGTAAATATAGTACGTGGGCTTGTTCTTTTTTTACGTTTGTCCTGAGCCATCTGTATTTATGTCAATGTGTCATTGAAATTAGCAGAATAAAACTTAACCGATCTACTCCCTGAATAAATAAGAACCAGGAAACGCAAATAATAACAAAAATGGCAGCGAACGTGTGATTCCAAGGCTGATGTCTCTAGCAGATGACCCTGCGTTGAGCGAGAGGAAATGTCTAGCTGTGGGGGATAGCCCCTCCTACTTGTGAGTTGAGGGCCCTCATTGCAGTATTCATAAAACTCAGTGAACAAATCCATTGCACAGAAAAGTTTTATAGATATAACAGGAGTAAGTGAGCGAATAAACAATAACAACTAAGTAATATAAAATCTACATTATAATAGATATTTCTCGAGATAGGAATATCACCGTCTACTTTTGCTTCCGTTTAACTTTTCAACATTTTTAAAGTTAGCCAAACCTTATGGCTGTACTGGAGGGGGTGAGGACTGTATCTGTAAAAGTCCCGGTCTCTTCCTGATATACTTCTCCCGACCTTCTCCCGTCTCCTGCCTTCTTCATTCTCACACTATTTCCCAAGCGGAGCGGAATAATTCCTCTGCCAGGCTTTCCCTCGGTTTGATCATGCTGACGGGCAACCCTCTGTCTTTCATGTCTGTAGTCGCCTCTTCCACTGTCTGGTACAACCGCATCCCGTCTTCATAAAACGCTCGAAGTTTAGCAGGGTACGGAGTTTGAAATCTAATCCTTTCTTGCTTTAGTACTCGCTTTACTTCAGAATATTCTTTGCGTTTCTGCAGGACCGCGGGGGGGGGGAGGGGAGGGGTAATCTTGTTCGAAAAATGTTAATTTATCGCCTAAAACATCCTCTTCTTACCGCAGGCCCTTTGTAGAATCTCCGCCTTGGTAGTACCGGAGGAATTTAATTATTATTGAGCGTGGCTTATCTGCTCTATCACGGTTAGGTTTCGGGACGAGCGCACGATGGGTCTGCCAGCTCCATGGTCGAGGGCAGCTCCAGCTCGTCCCGCAGCTACTTTCCGACAAACTCCGTCATGGACAAGCCCTCCGCTCCTTCGGGAACGTTGTACATTCTGATATTTTTCCGCTGCAATCTTCCCTCCAGGTCAAGCAGTTTATCTTCTTGGTAATATAATATTTTTATCGTCTTACTCAGTATTCGTTCAATGTTTTGAACGCGATCTTCCACCTTCTCAATTCGAGTGTCTGCCACCGCTATTTTTTTGATTGACGTTGGAGAGCTGTGAATTAATATCATGTAGCTGCTGCTTTATTTCTTTCTGGAACTCCCTTATCTCTGTAAGAATTTCAATCATATTCGCCACTTCGCTTGAACTAGGCCCAGCGTCCGCCTCGCTAGCACGGGGTCGGGTGGGAGAGCCGCTCGCAGCACTCCTCTCGGTCGGAGCCTCCACAGTGTCGCTTTTTTTTATTCCCATTTCTTTTCCCCATTCTTGCCCCTCTTTTCAGTTCAAATATTTTTCGAAAAATACTATATTTGATCGGATAACGAGGCTTAATGTGCGTTTTTCAGGGGGAGCTACTGACTTAAGCTGCCATTCTCGACGATGACGTCGCCGGAAACCCGATTTTACCACTTTTAATACAGTGTTAGCGTCATCGCTTTAAGACCAGTATTTTCATTTATCATTTTAGGAGCAGTTCGAGTTAAAGTATAGCAGTTAACTTGCGGTTAAGTTAGTCGTTTGTTTACTTCTAATTTTTATTGAGCAGTGTTTAATAAATGTTTTATTGGTTTATTAAAAAAAACCGTCTCACTGATGCCGTATTGTAACAACTGGGGGCCCGTCTGAGATATGTACCGTTTAAATGCATATTTAAATATCAGTCTGATTTGAAAAGGGAAGTACCCGATTCTTTTGTTTGATTGGTTTGTGGATAGTATTCGGGAACAATGACTTTCTGGCATCGCCAGACCCGGGGTTATTAGCAATGTCGAAAAAGAGTGATGTATATGAGATTTCTAGCAGGTTGGAGCATAAAGGTATTTTGGAGACTACAACAAAACCTGTAAATCAGAGAAAAATCGCCTCACACTATATATGGAGTCGGGGGCTTTTGATGAAGCGGTTTTAGATATGTTTCCAATAAGTAATCTAGAGATGCAGTTACTAATCGAACAAATGAAGTTAGGAGAAAGTAACGCGGACATGCAGCGATGTAGGTTAGCAGCGGAAAATTTTAAAAAAGGGAATTTGAACTTGCGATGGCGGAATTAAGGTTCGGTGATCGGTCCTCTGGTTCTAGGAAAACGTTTGTTGTTCGTCAGGAAATTAAATTGGTTCCTCCATTTAGTGAAATAGAATTAGAGAAATATTTTCAATATTTTGAAACAGTTCCTCTGATTTCAGTGTGGCTGACCGAGGAATTGCCAGTGATGTTACAAAGTGTAATAAAAGACAAAGCACAACAAGTTTATACAGCTTTAACTGCTGAGCAAGAACTTGATTGTGATATTGTGAAGCAGCATATACTGAAGGCGTATGAACTGTTGCTGAATCATATAGAGAAATATTCAGACATTTGAAGGAATTTGTGGGGAAAAAAATTATGTGCAATTTGCCTACGATAATGCTGTGTGTTTTGAGAGATGGGTTTCCTCTAAAAATGTAAATGGGGACTATAATAAATTGAAAGAGTTGATTTCAATGGAGGAATTTAAAAGTAGCATCCCTGTTGAAGTAAGGACATAGTTAAATGAGAGAGACTCTGCTGCATTGCAGGAGTCTGCTGAATCAGCTGATAAGTATGATTTAATCCACAAGAATAAGTTTCCTCAGGGCAGAACTTTTAAAAGGAAAAATAGGACAGACATTCAAGGTAAACCAGAAATTAAATCAGAAGATAGACAGAAGGGTAAAAATGAAGGGAAACCTATGAAGAAAAGACAGTTTGGACCCATTTGTAATTATTGTAAGAAACCTGGTCACGTAATAGCTAACTGTTTCCGATTGAAAACGAAGGAGAAGGAAGCAGTCCCAGATGCTTGTCTGCAACATATTGAAATACCTGTAAATACACAGGTTTCGATAAGTACAAATGAAATTCCGTCAGAGTCTGACCGTTAAAAATGGATATGATAATTTTATTACTGAAGGATTTGTATCCTTGAAAGGAGGATCCACTCCGGTGCCAGAAAAAGTCCTCAGGGATACTGGAGCTTCTCAATCACTAATGTTAGACAGTGTGTTAAAGATTAATGATGAGTCTGACACTGGTGAGGTAAACTACATACGAGTTGTCGGGAATGCCCTTATGCCTGTACATTTGCATAGAGTTAATTTAAGGTCAGGGTTTTTCATAGGACTTGTTAAATTAGGACTATAACTTAGCTTACCCATGAATGATGTTTCTTTACTGTTAGGGAATGACTTGGCAGATGGACAAGTTTTTCCTGAAGTGCATTTGACAATAAAGTCAGAGGAACCACGGATGCATTCTAACACAGATTCTTCCTGTGGTGTAACTCGAGCTGTGGCTAAAAAGCCTGATGTGCAGAATGCGGTTGGTACCCATGATTGTTCAACTCGGAATTCGAATCTTGAGGATGTGTCAGAAACTTTCTTAACTTCATTGTTTGAACAAGATTCTTGAAGTAAGTCTGACCCTGAAGATTTTTCCCTGTCTCGGAAGGAGATAACAGCAGAGCACAGTAGACTCTGAGATTATCAAATTAAAGGAAATAGCTCTTCAGGATAGTGAGGTTGATAAGATGCCAGTAGGATATTATTTTGAGAAAGGAATTTTAATGAGGAAATGGAAATCGCCTACAATTCCTACAAGTGATGCATGGAAGTTTGTTCACCAGGTAGTTGTTCCTAAAGTTTATCGTAATGAGATTTTAACACTAGCCCATAGTCTGCCCTTGGGTAGACATCACGGTGTGATGAAAACTGTGAACGAGGTTCTAATCATTTTAATGGCCTGGTTTGAGAAACGACGACGCGGCGTTTTGCAGAACGTGTCACATGACCTGTGCAAAAGCCTCTGTCTATCCACACGATCAATGCCTCTTATCATCTTATACACCTTTATCAGGCCGCCTCTCATCCTTCGTCTCTCCAAGTAGAAAAGGCCGAGTTCACTCAGTCTATTCTCATAAGGTATTCTTCCCAATGCAGGCAACATCCTTGTGAACTTCCGCTGCACCCTTTCTATGGCTTCCACATCCTTCCTGTACTAAGGCGACCAGAAATGAGCACAGTGGTCCAAGTGGGGTTTGACCAGCGTCTTTTTTAGCTGCAACATTACCTCTCGGCTCCTAAATTCAATTCCACGACTGATGAATGACATTACACCGTACGCTTTCTCAACTGCAGAATCAACCTGTGCAACTGCTTTGAGCATCCTATTGACGCGGACCCCAATATCCCTCCGATACTCCACACTGCCAAGAGTCTTTTTATATTCTGCCATCATATTCGACCTACCAAAATGAACAACTTCACACTTATGTGGGTTGAACTCCATCTGCCACTTCTCAGCCCAGTTTTGGTTCCTATCAATATCCCTCTGTAACCTCTGACAGCCCCACATACTACCGACAACACATCCAACCTTTGTGTCATAAGCAAACTTACTAACCCATTCCTCATTAGGTCATTTATAAAAATCACGAAGAGTCAGGGTCGGAGAACAGATTCCTGAGGCACTTCACTGTTGATCGACCTATAAGCAGAATATGAAACAGCTACAACCATTCATTGCCTTCTGTGGGCAAGCCACTTCTAGATCGACAAAGCAATGTCCCATGGGATAGCATGTCTCTTTCCATTTCAATAAGCCTGGCATGGGATAACTTATCAAATGCCTTACGGAAATCCATATACACTACATCTACTACTCTTCCTTCATTTATGTGTTTAGTCACATCCTCAGAAAATTCTATCAGGTTCGTAAGGCACGACCCGCCCTTGACAAATCCATGCTGACCATTCCTAATCATATTATACATCATAAACCTTCCTCTCAGGATCTTCTCCATCAACTTACCGACACAGAAGTAAGACTCACTGGTCTATAGTTTCCTGGGCTATCTCTACTCCCTGTCTTGGATAACAGAACAACATCCGCAACATCCAATCCTCGGGATCTTCTCCAGTCCCCTTTAGTGATGCAAAGATCATCGCCAGAGGCTCAGCAATCTACTCCCTCGCCTCCCACAGTCTGCTGGGGTACAACACATCCGGTCCCGGCGACTGACCAAACTTGATGACTTCCAAAAGGGTTCTTAATATGTACATGCTCAAGGTTTTCAGTCTGCTGAAAGTCATCACTACAATCACCAAGATCCTTTTCCATAGTGAATACTGAAGTGAAGTGTTCATTAAGTGCATGTGCCATTTCCTCCGTTTCTGTACACATTTTCCCACTGTCACACTTGATAGGTCCTATTCTTTAACGTCTTCACCTCTTGCTCTTTACATACTTATAGAAAGACTTGGGGTTTACTGAATCCTACCCGTCAAGGCATTCTCATGGCCCCTTTTGGCTCTCCTACTTCCCTATTTATTTGTTTTTTTTTTTAAATTTGGTGTCATTTTGTATCTTTTCCCGAGACCGCTGTGGAAAAAAACCCAGTTAAGCACAGTAATGTTAAACCTGACCCATAATGTTTTCAGGAGCTGTGCGTTGCAAGTCTTTTTTTCACACTCATAGTGGTGAGTGTCCGGAATGAATTTCAGGAGCGATGGTGGAGGCAGAGGCGATGGAGGGTATTACTATCCAACTGAATATGAAGAGAATGGAGGGATGTGGACATTGTGTGGACAGACGGGATTGGTTCAGCTAAGCATTAAATTGCCAGTTCAATTGCTTCAGCTAAGCATTAAATTACCAGTTAAATTGGTTCAGAACACGCGGTGATCCGAATGGCCTGTTCCCGGTCTGTCCCTTTCTGTTTTGGTGAGATCACAGCTGGAGAACCGTGTGAATCTCTGGTCGCCCGCTTCAGAAAGGACGTAATTAACCTAGACAGGCACGGTAAGGGTTCACGGCTTTTGTTACCGGGACGGGAGGACTCGAGTCAGGAGGAGACTGGATAGTAACTGTGCTCCGATCCCAAATCTGAGCGTTATGTAAGAATGAATTTAGCCTCTTTTGCTAGAAGCCCTACTGTCATGGAACATTTGCGGGAAATGTAATGTGTGGAAAATGGCACAATCTGTTCCTAAGAGGAAGTATTCGACATCATTCACAAACGCCGTCATTGAAATGTGATCTCTTTCCTAAGTGGTCCCTGATAAAGTTCAGGGAGTGTAGGGCGACTGCATTTGCTTTCTTCGTAATGGAAGCAAAAGGCTGCGGCACTGGTTAAACACTTCAAACAACGCGGACTAGTTTTATTCAGTAAATTCTACGAGCAGACATAAATCATGCACTCATCCTAGAATTCTGGCCCTGGCCACTGCAGTCGCACGGTGCACATTGTGCCGATTGCAAAACTATGAAAATACATATCAATTGTCTCTCATTTCCCAACTCCAGCCCCTGAGTGAAACACAGCAGGTCACTTCAGTTGGGCCATAAACCCCAGCCTGGCCAAGCTCCCGACAGCACAGTCTCCCTCCTCCTGCCAATATCCTGGTGAATATTTTCGGTACTCTTTCACTTTAACCACTTTTCGCTCTCTCTCATTCACACACACACACACACACACACACACACACACACACACACACACACACACACACACACACACACACACACACACACACACACACACACACACACACACACACACACACACACACACACACACACACACACACACACACACACACACTCCTCCAGGAAATAACACAAGGGAGATTAGGCGGTGAATGTGAGGATCTGGGGCCGGACCGGAGACACTGTTGCCGAATCTACGCTCCGTTCAGTGCGTGGCTTGAGAAATGAACTGAAACACCGAGGTGAACGGATATTTCACCGCGCCGATCACCTGCTCCCTGAATTTTGATTGAGTGACCGCATAAATAAATGTGTTCGTGCAACAGCTGAGGTTCTTCAGTAAGACTCCGACGTAGTGAAAGATCCATTCAGAATCAGTGAAATATATGAATCGTATTCCTTTGATCTCATAATACATGAAATTTACAACCAGCGTCATCCACAGGAGGATGAAGCTGCCAGAGAGGGTGAAGAGTAAAACCACAGACCTCCTCCGGCTCTCCATCTCCGGGTCCCTGCTGTTCTACCCCTTGTTCTGACCCTTCAGCCCCTTACGGACACGACTGGCCACAACAATGTGCCTGACCGTCAAAGCGTTGAGCAGCAGAATCACAGCGAAAGGGATGAACGGATTTAAAACGATGTCGAGCCAATCGTATACTACCCATCCGAGGTCAGTGAAAGTATTGCCCGTGAGTTTACAGAGCCACGGGACATTGTTGACTATCTCTCCGGGTTCCCAGAGGAAGAAGCGGGGAACGTTTTTCAGAAAGGACAGCACGCCGGTTGTTGTGAGAACCACAGCCGCTGTTTTCCGGTTGCAATATTTTGTTTTCAGCTTCTGACAGCAGATGGCGACAAACCGATCAAAAGTGAAGGTAACGGTGAACCAGACAGAGCAGTATGTGGCTGTGAACCTCAGTACCTCCATAACCTTGCACACAGGGTATATCCTCAGAAAATTCCACGGAATGTGATAATCTAAGATGTGACGCAAAAGGACCTCTATGACTACGGTCAGCAGATCCCCCGCTGCCATGGCCACCAGGTAGCGAGTGGTGCAGGTGGAGAGGCCGCACTTTCCCCGGGGCAGGATCACAATCGCCACTAAATTCACCGCAGGGAGTGAGAAGAGAACAGTCACAGGGGATTATTAAACTCACTTTCTGGAATGGACACAGGTTCGGGTTTCAGCCAGAGGTCAGGAGCGCTAGATGCGATGAACGGCTCCTCATCCAACACCAAACATCTGTCACACTGTCTCTGACCTGCCTTCTTCAATGTGGAGATAAGGCGATGTGACGGTAATCGTCAGCGTTAACACAAGCGGCACGAACACCACCGATGGCTGCTCACCCCGGTTCCAGTCCGCGATTTACAGCTGACGGAGCCGAAACGGTATGCGCGGAGCAGAGTGGGTTTCGGGGTATCTCATTAAATCCTTTCGAGACAGAAAAGTTGTGAAAAGATGTGAATCATATTTCCCATGGTGGGAGAGTCTCGGACAAGTTGGCACTGCCTCGGGATGCAGGGTCATTTCAAAACAGAGGTGCGGAGAAATTTCTTTAGCCGGAGGGTAGTACATTTGTGGAATTTGATGCCACATGCAGTTGTGGAGGACAGGTCGTTGGGTGCACTTAAGGCAGAGATTAATAGGTTCTTGATTGGAGACAGTAAACAGTATAACGGGGGAGAAGCCGGGAACTGGGTTTGAGGAGGAGAAAAAACGGATCAGCCAAGATTGAACTGCGGAGCAGACTCGATGCGCCAGGTGGACTATTCTGCTCCTATGTCTTACTGTCTCATGGTATCCAAAGGGAGACAACTCACACAAAATTCTCGGGGAACTCAGCAGCAACCGCCACATTGAACAGACACTCAAAGAATCCGGCCAAGGCTTTTCTTCTGGGAAAAACGGGGCCCCAGTTTAAGTCGGGTCTCTGAGGGAAAGCCGGGACAACATAGTAACCGGATGCCGAGTGGCTCCGTTAATGGATTACTTCTACAGCGCAGCTCATTTCGACAACCCACGTCAGTACATCCTGGGACTCAGGTTCAGGAGATCAGAACCAGTTATTGACAAACAGGCAATAGAATGCGTCTGTGTCAGGTTCCACAGGGAGAATTGAAACTTGGGACCGCGGGTTCAATCTGATCAGTCTGAGAACTTCAAAATGCAAACCCGATCCAGTCAAACCGTCCCGAAGAACTGTCCGTCCCCAAGACTGGGACAAATCTGGAGACGGTGCCACTGGAAGTCTCCTCGTCTCTCCTTCCGGGAGAGCTGCCTGTCCCCAGTACTGGGACAACATGGAGAAGGTGCCATTAAAACTTCCCAGTCACTTTCCCGGAGGATTCCCGGTTCCCAACACTTGCACAAGAAGGACCATCTGTGACAGGTTCTACAGGGAGAAGTGAAACACTGGAGCAGGGGTTCAATCTGATCAGTGACAGAGACTGAGAAATTCAAAATGCAAACCCTCCCAGTCACAGCCGCCCGAAGAGCTGCCTGTCCCCAGCACTGGGACAACAATGATAAGCTGCACTTAAAACTTGCCAGTCACACCTTCTCGGAGATTTGCCTGCTCCCAGACCTGGGACAACTCTGGACAGGGTGTCAGTCAAGGAACAAGAATTCACTCGGATTCATAACTCAGAAACACTCAGTACCGCCATGTATAACTCTCCCAGTCCCACATTCCTGTCGCCTGCTCTGGTACCACTCTGGATAAAATTCCAACAAATGCGACAATAGCATTCGATTCGGTTCCGTGAGTTGCAGAAGAGAGAAAGGTTTAGTCCCGTATGTCATTAAATATGAACAATCAGAATGTTGATTTGGCAGACTCCATATCACTGCGGGTGTCTCTGCAACGATCCCCAAGTGAGAAACCCGGAAAATTCCCATGAACAGATTCACACCGGTTAACAGACAGAAATAACAAACACGAATTGCTCCGCTCACTCACCAGGAACTCCGATGACGGCAATGAACACGTTCAATACTTTATAGACATTCAAGAACCTATCCAACAATGCAGGCATCCTCTCCGGCCGGTGATTTGTCCCCGTGTACCACAGGCGATCTCTCGGAATGAGGTTCTGCGGCAGCACATGCCCGGGGTTTAATACCTTGTACGACTCCCCAGGGACCGAGTTCAACACATTTAAAATTAAAGATGTTTAAATTATTTTCGACCCGATTTCGTCACATAAGTGCACCCCCGCGGTTTATCACTGTGGTTAATTTAGATAATTAAATGTGTAACTGCTAACTATGGAAATTATGATGGTATTCACTGTGACAAATACAGGTTACTATCGATGCAATGCTCCTCAGACAGGATGAAGAGGTCAATACTCCCCAATGCCATTAGGCTTTACAATTCTACCGCCAGGACTTAAGAACTTTTTAAAGCTATTATTAATGCTTTTTGAGATGGTGATTTAGATGCATATCATTTTTTTTTTACTGAGTTAAGTATTGTATGTAATTAGTTTTGCTACAACAAGTGTATGGGACTTTGGAAAAAAGTTGAATTTCCCCATGGGGATGAACAAAGTATCTATCTATCTATCTATCTATCTATCTATCTATCTATCTATCTATCTATCTATCTATCTATCTATCTATCTATCTATCTATCTTCCAGCAAAGTGGATAATTTTCCAAGCACCATCTGTCTCATCTCTCCATCTCATGTTGTGTCGGTGCGACTCTTGGCCATCGGTTCAGACCGACTGAGATTTACAGCAACCATCCACAGATTTCACTGCCGATTATCAGTAACCGTCCTCACATCTCACTCCCGATTACCAATAATCATTCCCAGTTTTCACTGCCAATTACCAGTAACCATTCTCGGATCTCACTACCGATTACAAGTGCCCGTCCTCAGATCAAACTCTCTATTACCAGTGACCGTCCGCAGACCTTACTCCAGATTATATATAACCAGTCTCAAATCTCATTCCCGATTTTCTGTAACCATCTTATGTTGATTTGAAGGGGTGTAAATTGCGAATGGCGTTCTTCCAGCAGAGTGGGTATTGGTAACAATGCCATCTGACCCAACACTCAACCTCAGCTTGTGTCGCCCGAATCTTGTTCCTCGGCTGAGCAGATTGACTGAGAGTAGAAGCGCCTCTCCACTATGATTCTGCACCAGTTGTAATCACATCTCATCTCACTGTGACCTTATCTCCCACAGTAGCCATTGTCGGCTTGTTTGTGCGACGTGTACCGCACTCTGTCCTGGTTCAACAACATGTCCACGTTCACCACCATTTCTCTGAAATTAAAAAAAGCTTCTGCCTTTTATTTTTCCTCCTGCATAGAAGTGAGACCGGTAAATAGAGGAACAGATCCTTCGGCCCACAGTGTCTGCGTGAACCATATCGCCACACTAAACGGATCTCATCTCCCGGTTCCTGATCCGTCTCCCTACAACCCCTGCCCGTCCACGTGTCAACTCTCACAATGGTAACCTCGGGCCTCCGGGTTCTCTCTTCTCAGAAACATTTTGACCATCTCTGTGAATCGTTTGAACCAACATAGGCGTCTGAACTATCAAAGGGGTCACATCATTTACAGTGTTCTGCCACTGTAAATATGTCTGACGTATAAAGGAACCATTCGTCAGACGCAAAATTATCGAAATGGGTTATGCGATTGAAGTTGAGCTGTATCACCTATTCTGGGTGCTTTTGATAAGGTAAATGCTGGCAGGATTTTTTTCCCACTGAGGCTGGGAGCGACAGGAACAGGAGGTCGCATGTCTTGAGTAAAAGACGTAAAATTTCAGGGGAACTTGAGAGCAAATTCTTCACTCACAGCGCGCGGGACAGCGAGACGAGCTTCCGGCAGAAGTGGTTGAAGTGGGTTTGACTGTATTGAGGAGAAATTTGGATAAGCACATGGATAAGAGGGGTCTGGTTGGGCTGTGGTCCAGGTGCAGTCCTGGGGCTCGGTACGGTGGAAAGGAGCAAAAGCGTCTGTTTCTTTATAGTCGAGTCCTGTGAGTCTGAATAAGGGGAGCTGGTGGGGAACCGGATGTGTCTGTTGTCGAGAAGGAAGTGGAGCGTTTTAAAAACTTCTTGGTTGGTAGGGATGGTGATTGAAGTGTTTAGGTACTGGGCTGTCATGCCAAGTGAAGCGATCGTGTCCAGGGATTTTAATTTGTTCAAGAAATCGATACCATGTGAGGAGTCATGAATGTGAACGGGATTGCACTGCACCGAGGGGGATAAAATGAAGTCGCAGTTCACATACCAGGTCAGGCGACACTTCACCTGTGAGTCGGCCGGTGTGGTATACTGCGTCCGGTGCTCCCGGTGCGGCCTTTTATATATTGGTGAGACGCGACGCAGACTGCGAGACCATTTCGCTGAACACCTACGCTCTGTCAGCCAGAGAAAACAGGATCTCCCAGTGGCCACACATTTTAATTCCACGTCCCATTCCCATTCTGATATGTCTATCCATGGCCTCCTCTACTGTCAAAATGAATCCACACTCAGTTTGGAGGAACAACAACTTATATCCCGTTTGGGTAGCCTCCAACCTAATGGGATGAACAGTGATTTCTCTGTCTTGCGTTGATGCACCTCACCGCCTTCTTACCCCATTCCTTGTTTATTTATTTATTACCTCCCCCTCCTTTTTTCTCTCTCTTTCTGCCCCTCTCACAATCACTCTTTGTCTGTTCCCATATCCCTCCGGTGTTCCACCCACCTTTCTTTCACCCTAGGCCTCCCGTCCCATGATCCTTTCCCTTCTCCAGCTCTGAAGTCCTTTTGCCAAACACCTTTCCAAATCTTAGCTTCATCTCTCCTGCTCCTGCCTTCTCCTGTCATTTCGGATTTCCCCCTCCACCTCCTGCTTTCAAAACTCTTGCTATCTTTTCTTTCAGTTAGTCCTGACGAAGGGTCTCGGCCTGAAACATCGGCTGTACTTCTTCTTGTAGATGCTGCCTGGCCTGCTGCGCTCCACCAGCATTTTGTGTGTGTTTTGATTGAATTTCCGGCATCTGCAGATTTCCTCGTGTTCACAGTATACGGACACGAGTTTGTTCGGACAGGAGCAGGCAGAGACAATGGACCAAAGCGGACAGTCAGGTGTGTGGACCCTTGTGTTTATGACGTGGAATGGCTGCTCATGTATCTCCCTCTCTCATACACACAAATTAACCCAGACACACACCGACACACTCGCTCACACAAATACACATACACCCCGAGACAGATGCCCGCGCCCACACATGGTCCCGCATACTATCACCCGCACACAAACACTGCTACACACGCTGAGAAAGACACAGAAACACAGTCACACACTAACTCCCAGACAGAAAAACACAAAGACATGAACCTAAAGAAACACACGCATGTACACAACAGCACACAGTCCTGCAGGCCCAGGTAGTTACACACACACACACACACACAACTGTACTTTCAGATTTATCTCTCAGGCACTCCACGAGATTCTGAAAAGTGAGGTCAGGAAGTCAAGTGGAAAGTTTATGGATAGGAGCTCCATGGTTGTGATCTCATGATTTTACCCATGCTACGCACTAGTGACGTCTTAAGTAAAAGGACGGTTAGTTTAATACGTGGTTAAGGATTTGGTGTAGGAGGGAGTGCTTCAGAATTTTGCATTATTGGGCTCTTTTCCCGGGAGTTCCAGAACTGATAGTGGAGAGCATGAGAAGACGGATTTTGAGATGAACTCGAACAGGGTCCGGAATCAGAAGCACGATCATTGTGAGACGAAGGTTCTGAGTTGCGAATATTTCAATGCAAGGGACATTGTACGAAAAGCGATGGTCAACACCCGGGATTTATGGCAATATTTTGTTTTATGTGCTGTGTGTGATATTGTGGGTATACCGTTGCCCGGAGGAACGCTGAGGGAGACGAGGGGGCGTGATATGCCAACTAATGGAGTGGTGTCGCAGCAACAACCTTACAGTCAACGTCAGTAAGACGAAAGAGCTGATGGTGGATTTCAGGAAGGGGAAGACGAAGGAACACATACCAATCCTCACAGAAGGATCAGAAGGGGAGAGAGTGTGCATTTTCAGGTTCCTGGCTGTCAAGATTTCTGAGGACATAACCTGGTCCCGACATATCGATGCAGTTAGAAAGAATGAAAGTCAACGACGACACTTCATTGGGAATTTGAGGTGAAAGAGGCGCTGTTGTGCCTTTTTCACCACACAGCCGGTATGTACAGACCGTGTGAGATCTTCTGTGGTGTGGATGCCGAGGAGCTTAAAGTTGTTTAACGTCTCAACTCCAGAAACAGTCATTGTTTCAATAGTCCACGACCATCTCCTTTGTTTTTGCGACATTGAGTAGTTGTTTTTTTTTTGACACAGCTGTGTCTGGGTGATGACCTCTCTGTAGGCTGCCTCATTATTATCTGTGATAAGGCCAAAGAGTGTAGTATCGTCAGCAAATTTAATTAGCAGATGGGAGCTGTTGGTGGCGACATGTCATGGATTTACAGAAAATAAAGGAGAAGGTTAGGACACAGCCCTGAGTGGCACATGTTGAGGGTCAGCGGGTAAGAAGTGAGGGAGCCCACTCTTACCACCGCCCGGCCATCTGACAGGAGGTCCAGGATCCGGCTGCACAAGGCAGCGTGAAGGCCAAGGTCTCTGACCTACTCGTGAAGCCTGGAGGGAATTATGGTGTTGAATGTAGTCCAAGAACGGCATTCTCACATAAGCATTCCTTTTCTCAAGATATGTAAGGATGGTGTTTAGAGCTGTGGCTATTGCGTCAGCTATCGCTCGGTTGTGCCGGTAGGTGAATTGTAGGGGTCCAGTGTGGGTGGTACCTTGCTGCAGATGTAGTTCATGAACAATCAAAGCATTTGCTTATCATTGAGGTGAGTGCGACAGGACAACAGGCGTTCAGATATTTCAGGGACAAGAACAATGATTGATAATTTGAAGCAGGATGGCACTCTACAGTGGGAGAGGGAGAGATTATAAATATCTGTAAACACACCTCCTAGTTTTGCGCATCACAGTTTGAGTTTAGTCCGCCTTCATCCTGCCCAAGTCCCACAGCTCTTTCAAATACTCATTGTCAGCATTCTCTCACTCACACTGTTAACCGCACACACTATCCCATCGCCATCTCACGCAATGGCCACAGCTCTACACAGCATCCTTACACATCTGCAGAAAAGGAATCACATGCACTGACCCATCTCTCCCTGTTTGTCTGTCTGCCTGTCTGTATCCCCCTACTCTCTCTCTCTCTCTCTCTCTCTCTCTCTCTCTCTCTCTCTCTCTCTCTCTCTCTCTCTCTCTCTCTCACTCACACACACACACACACACACACACACATACACGGAGAGTGGTTAGCGAGGGAGCAGAGAGGGGTGCAAGAGAAGGATGCTAGAGGTAGCAGGGTAACAAGGGAGTGGTGAGATGACAGCGGGAGGCAGAGGGACGCAGAGGGAGAGAGTGGGAAAGGAGGCAGAGAGCGGCGGGAGCAAGAGAGAGGGAAGGAGGTTCGGGAAAGGAGAGAAAGAGGTAATGAAGAAGCAGAGGGATAATGGAGTAGGGAGAGAGGGTGTGGCGGAAGACCAAGGGAGAGAGAGAGGGGATTGCGTGAGGAAGGGAGGAGTGAGAGTGTGATAGAGAGAATGGACGGGAGGAAATGAAGAGCGGGGACGAGAGTGAGAGACCGGCAGCGGAGGGAGTGAGGTGTCGGAAACACGGGGAGGGAGGGCCTGGGAAAGAAGAATCGTGGGAAAGAGTGGGAGAATCGATGGAAAGGGGACGGAGAGAGTGTGTTATGCGAGAGGCGAGACAGAGTGGGAAGAGGGGCTGAGGGAGAGAGTGGGGAAGAGAGCGAGAGGGAAAGACCGGAGAAACCTGTGCAATGGCTATTTGACTGCAAAAGCCTCGCTCTAATAAAATTGCATTCATATGATTGGATTTTTTTTCTTATCCCTTGGATGTTGGGGGTTACCTTTGTGGGGTGGCCAGTGTTTCCTGTGCGGAGGGGCTGCATGGGGAGGGGGTGGATGTGGAGGTTGTGGTTTACTGCTGAGCGGTTTGGTGTCGTTCATCTGCAGTCTCTCTGCTGTCCCGAGACCTGATCGGCTTCTTCTCTTTCTCTCTTTCCTCTGTTTCGATCTCCTCCGAAGCTCTCAGCCTCTCTCTCTACCTCTGTCCTCGCTCCCTTTTACTCTCTTTCTCCCCAGCCTCCCTCTTTCTCACCTCTTACTCCCTTCCAGGAAAAAAACGGAAGAAACAAGAGCAGGAGTCGGTCATCTGACCTTTCGGGTCTGCTCCGCCCTGCAATAAGATCCGGGCAGATTTTGCCATGGATACAGCGCCACCTACTGTTCCTGGGCCTCGAAGAGCGTGAGGCTCCTGTATTTCTCTGGAGCCTGTATTGACTAATTATTATCTTAACTAGAGTCGTTCAGTACCGGGGAGTTCTATTTAACCTTGTCAAGTTAATTGAGACTGGCACGCCTCTTGCTGTGCCAGGCGTGTCGGGCTGTCGTTTGGTGTTTCACTTTTCGTTTACGAAGGAAGATGTTCCCGTGCTTCTGCGTTATGTGCTAGAAATAATGGCGTTTATGGAGTGTGGCGATCTCACACTAAAGATTATCTGTCTGGATTCATAGAGAAAGTAGCGGGGAACGTTTTTCAGAAAGGATAGCACGCCGGTTGTTGTGAGAACCACAACCGCAGTTTTCCCGGTGCAATATTTTGTTTTCAGCGTCTGACAGCAGATCGCGACAAACCGATCAAAAGTGAATGTGACGGTGATCCAGACAGAACAGTATGTGGCTGTGAGTCTCAGCACCTCGAAAATCCTCAGAAAGTGCCACGGAAAGTAACGATTTAAGGCTTGACGCACAAGGACCACTATGACTACGGTCAGCAGATCCCCCGCTGCCATGGCCACCAGGTAGCGAGTGGTGCAGGTAGAGAGGCCGCACTTTCCCCGGGACAGGATCACAATCGCCGCTAAATTCACTGCAGGGAGAGGGAAGAGAACAGACACTGGGCGTTATTAAACTCATCCTCTGGGAATGGACACAGATCCGGGATTCACACAGAGGTCAGGAGACTAGATGCGGTGAACGGCAGCTCATCTAACACCAAACATGGGTCACATTGTCTCTGACCTGCCTTCAATGTGGAGATAAGGCGATATGACGGTAATTGTCTGGGTTAAACACAAGAGGCATGAACAGCAACGATCGGGGCTCATCCCGGTTCCAGTCACAGATTTGACCGTGACTCTCCAGATCTCCGAAAACTCAGCATCGGACGGGGTCGAAACAGTATCTGGGGCATCTCATTGAATACTTCCGAATTTTAAAAGAACTCTACAGAGAAGATGAGGAAAAGATGTTTCCCATGGTGTGAGAGTTTAGGACAAGTGGGCACAGCCTCAGGATAGAGCGGCGCCCCTTTAAAACAAATATGCGGAGTAATTTGTTTTATCAGAGCGTGGTGCATTTGTGGCATTTGTTGCCAGCTCGTTGGGTGTATTTAAGAAAGAGATTAATAGGTTCTTGATGAGACATGGCGTCAAGGTTACACAGAGAAGGCCGGGAACACGATAGGCCAGATTGACTAATTCTGCTCCTATGTATTATGGTCTTATGATATCCAGAGGTAGACAACACACTCAAAATGTGTAGCTATTAGCACATTGAAGAGACACCCGAAGTCTCCGGCCGAGGGCGTTCTTCAGCGCAAAAACCTAGTCCCAGTTTGCGATGGGTCTCTGAGGGAAAGCCAGGAGAGCATAGTAACCAGATGCTGAGTGGTTCCGTTAATGAATTACTTCTGCAGCGCAGCTCATCCCGACAACCCGCGTTAGTAGACACGGGGACTCAGGTTCAGGATATCAGGCGCAATTATTGACAACAGGCCAGTCAATAACTCATAACCAGTCAACACCACAATGTATAACGTTCCTAGTCTCACATTCCCGGAGAGCTGCCTATCCCCAGCATTGGTACCACTCTGAACAAAATTCCATCAAATGCAAGATCAACGTTCGGGTCGATCCCGTGAGTTGGAGGAGAGACAGGGGTTTAGTTCAGTTTGTTATTAAATCTGAAAAATCTGAATATTTATTAGTCAGGATCGATATCACTGACGGATATTACTGCCACAAACATCAAGGGGGAAGCTTGTAAAGTGACTCCAAACAGCTCACACCGGTTTACAGACAGAAGTGCCAGACACGAATATCTGTGCTCACTCACCAGGAACTCCAATGGCGACAATGAACACGTTCAGTATTTTGTCCACTCGTATGAACCCATCAAACAATGCAGGTATTTTCTCTGGTCAGTGATTTGTTCCCGTGTGTCACAGGCGATCCCCAGGAATGAAATACCCAGGCTGCACATACCTGGGGTTTTAATACCATTTAACGACTCCAGGGGGACAGGTTTCAGCAGGTTTACAAATAAACATTTTAAATGTATTTACAATCCGATGCCGTCAACCAAGTGCAACACTGTGATTACCTCAGTGAATTAATTGTGAAACTACCAGCAATGGAAATTCTGATGTTTCTAGGGGTTGTGTATTCCGAGTAGCATTCCTCCAGAAAACAGGACGCAATATTGTTTCAAACACCATCAGACCCAACTCTGCACCTCACCTTGCGTCAGTGCGACTCTTGTCCATCGGCTGAGCAGATCAACTGAGAGTTCAGCGGCCTCTCCACTCTGATTCTCCACCAATAGTAACCACAGCTCATATCACTGTAAGCTCATCTCCCACTCCCTGTACAATAAACCATCCTCAGCTTGTTCGGGTGAAGTGCAACAAACTTTGTCCTGGGTCGTAAACGTGTCTACGTTCACCACCACTGAGGGGAATGTTTGCCTTGAAAAGAAACTTCTGCCTTCCATTTGTCCTACTTAGAACAGAGAACGTTAAAGTTCGGGAACAGACCTTTCGGCCCACAATGACTGTGCCAACCCTGACGTCATATTAAAGAGAACGCACCTACCAACACTTGATCAGTCCCCCTACACTCTCTGAATGTCCGTGAGTCATCCCTCACAACACTGATCTTGGGTCTCCGGGATCGCAGTTGTCAGAAGCTTGTTGACCATCTGTGTGGATTAGTTGGAACCGACAAAATTGACTGAACTTTTAAAGCTGTCTCATCAACTGGATAGACTTCCACTTTAAATCTGTACTTCAGAGGAATCATTTGTTAGACACAAGTTCTTGAATGAATTATGACATTGTAGCTTGTCTTGGCGTATTCAGTCGCCTATTGTTACCATTGTCCCCAGGAGTATTGACGTAGTTTGAGCTTGAAAGTCTTTGCCGACAGTGTGCCCAAAAAACGTCTATTTGTGGAGATGAATAAACACTTTCATATCCAGAAACCTCTCCAGTATGTTCAGCGACTTCCTCACAGTCAAAACATTCAGGACGCACACCTAATCTTAATGCATGACCATCAAGTTTAGCAATCTAAGGGTTGGGGTGAACTATCTGTCAAAGACCACGATTAAAGCGAGGTGGGGTGGGGTGGGAACCGAAATACACGATAAAGGGTGGGGCGATGTGTCAAAGAGCTGGAAATGTCATGATCTATTCCGAAGGACGCATTCCGGTTCACGGTCCAGTCGGCGGACTCCGGGCTCCGTGTCCTCCAACTGTCCCTTGTTTCGATTGGACTTAAACATAAGCACCTTGGGGGCTGGGAATATAAGTGGCCCTGGGATTGGGTGCGGTTGCGGGGTCGTCTCGTCAGTCTCGTCAGTCTCCCCTTGGAGCAACCCACCGGTGGAAGGCTAGTACATTCACTGAATTATGGATTTGGCTGATCCGTAGCTCCCCTGTGTTACCGACAGCCTCGAGTCTTGTAGCCACCCCAGACCGAACTGCCTTCCTGTCCCGCGCCTTCGTCGGGTAAGCCAGACCGTTTGCCGTTACCCTGTAGTTGGTTCTGTCCCTTCCTGTCCCTTGCCTCCGATGGGTAAGCCAGGGCGTTTGCCGTTACCCTGTGGTTGGTTCTGTCCCTTCCTGTCTCTTGCCTCCGTCGGGTAGAGTCCCACGTCCTGTCCAGGAGTGGTTTCCAAGAACCCAAACCTCAAGCCACAGCTCCACCCTACGATCCTCTGCCGGAGACGAGACGACAACCAAACAACGGCTTTATTTCGAATCTTGGCTCGGAGTAGCGGCAGATGGCCAGCAATCCTCAGCTGGACACACAAACGACAGAATTCGTATCTTAGGAGGTCGGGCAGCATCCGTAGAAACGAACAATCGACGTTTCGGGCCGAGACCCTTCGTCAGCAGTGAAGAGGGAGCGGACAGGGGTCCCATAAAGAAGGTGGGGTGGGTGGGAAGGAGAGGGCTGGTGAATGTCGTCAACAATGATGCCCTCACCCGCATCTCCTCCATTTCCCGCTCTTCGGCCCTCTCCCCATCCTCCCGTCACCAAAACAGGGTCAGAGTTCCCCTTGTCCTCACCTACCACCCCACCAGCCTCCGGATCCAGCATATTATCCTCCGCAACATCCGCCACCTTCAACAGGACCCCACCACTAAGCACATCTTTCTCTCTCTACCGCTCTCCACTTTCCAAAGGGATCGCTCGCTGTGCTACTCCTTGGTCCACACGTCCCTCCCCATAGATCTCCTACCTGGTACTTATCCCTGCAAGCGTAATTGCTACACCTGTTCTTACACATCCTCTCTTACCACCATTCATGGCCCCAAACCGTCCTTCCAGGTGAAGCAACACTTCATTTGTGAGTCTGTTGGGGTCATCGGTTGCATCCGGAGCTCCCGGTGCGTCCTCCTCTACATCACCGAGACCCGACACAGATTGGGGGACCACTTCGTCGAGCACCTCTGCTCCGTCCTCCACAACAGACCGGATATCCCGGTTGCCACCCACTTCAACTCTCCTTCACATTCCCATTCGGATATGTTCATGTATGGCCTCCGCTACTGCCATGATGAGGCCAAACTCAGGTTGAAGCAACACCTCATATACCGTCTGGGTAGTCTCCAGTCCCTTTGTTTGAACACTGAAATCTCCAATTTCCGGTAATTCCCTCCCACTCCCTCCACCCATCCCAGTTTCACTCTGCCTCCTCTTCCAGCTGCTTATCACCTCTCGCATGATTCTGCCTTTTTCTACTACACAGTGCTTTCACATTAAATTCCTTCTGCACCTTTCCTGCCTATTCATTTCCTGCTTTCCCTCCCCCTCCCCTTGATCTTTCCGCTGATTGGTTTTTCACCTGGCACCTACCAGCCTTCTCCTTCCCACCCTCCCGCCACCTTCTTTATAGGGCCCCTGCCCCCTCCCCTTCAGTCCTGACGAAGGTTCTCGGCCCGAAACGTTGACTGCTCGTTTCAGCAGATGCTGCCCGACCTGCTGAGTTCCTCCAGCATGTTTGTACGTGTTGATTTGACCAGAGCATCTGCAGTGCACTTTGTGTTTAGAATTCGTATCTTGGCTGGGAGTAGCTGCAAACGGCCAGCACTACTCAGCTGGACACGAAAACGACAGCATTCCCAAAGCACCTTTGGCACAGAAGCACCTTAGAGTCCGCTATCTTCGGCGGCCTGGAACGTGCATTGACGCACTGGCCCAGGTGACGGTCCAGCGCCGAGTAGATGAAAGCCGGAGTTTCTTTATGCCGCCATTCCGGTTAAAAATCTGGTGGCTTAATCAAGGAGCGAGGTTGAGCACGGGGGAAAGGGATTTAAAGGGAAAGGAGGAATCAACGGACCGGACGGTGACATGGTTTCGTCATCGTGCCTTCAGAATCCTTCTGCTTTTTCCGGATCTATTGATCTTGGGTCTTTTGGATTGCTTCCGGAAACTCCAGACATTGCTGTTTTGCGATTATTCCCGCCAGTGCCCCCTTCCAATCAGCTCCGTCCTGCTACTGTCACATGCCTCTGTCATTCCCTTTCTTCTACCGGAATACTTATAGATCTGACTTTCCCTTTTCCCTCTCCAATTGCAGAGTTAATTCCATGATAATCTGATCACGGTCTCCGAAGGGTTTCTTTGCTGTCAGCTCCCTGATCAAATCCGGTTCAGTACACACACCCCATCTAGATTAGCTGAGTTCCCAGAGGGTCAAACGCGAGCTGCTCTGAAAAGCCACCTCGTTGATATTCTACAAATTCTCTCTTCAGATCAAGCACCAACCTTACCTACACAATGTACCTACATATTGAAACCCCCCTGTGACTCCATAAACATCGCCCTTTTGACATGCGTTTTCCATTCCCCTATTGTAATGTGTAGACCATATCTTTGCTACTGTTCTGAGTTCCGTGTATAACTCCCATCAAGGTCCTTTTACCCTCGCAGTTTCTCAGTTCTACCCACATCGATTCTACACCTTCCGATACTGTAACACCTCTTCACCGTGGTTGCTAATAATAATAATAATAATAATAATAATAATAATAATAATAATAATAATAATAATAATAATAATATTTTACCAATACAGTCACCCATCCACTCCGCCTACCTTCCTGTGCTTTCGATACAATCTGTATCCTTGAACGTTAAGCTCCAAACTATAATTTTCTTTCTACCACGATTCGGTGAGGCTCACTGCCTCATACCAGCGAATTGTATAACAGTGCCACAAGTTCACCTACCTTACTCCGTACAAAGCGGGCGTTGAAAAAACACCTTCAATCCTGTACTTATCAACCGTTTTGATTTTACCCCCTCCCTCTTACTTATCCGGTTGCCTGCCCCTTTGCCCTGTGATCAGACTCTTCTTGCTGGCAGTCTCACTGCGCACTGCGTCTGATTTTAAACCAGCTAACCCACCCTCACCTCTTCCACACAAATCAGTTTAAACCCTTGCGAGTCTCACTGGCAAACTTTCCCACAAAGATGTTGGTCTCATGTTTTGGTTCAGGTGTAAAGCGTCATTTTTCTGCAGATCATACCTTCCCCAGATAATATCCCAATGATTCGGAGGGTTGGAGAGAGAGAGGGTAACGGGACAAGAGATAGGACAGGACGAGGGGAGAAAGACGAGAGAATCAGAGTGAGAGAGAACTAGTACAAATGGGAGACAGAGAGAATGCATGGGGTAGAAGCAGGATGGTTTTGAGAAAGACCGATTCGGAGAAGGTGCACCGACAGGCGGCAGATGGGGAGAAATGTGGAGAGAGGACGCAGATAGGAAAGCAAAACTCGAGAAATAAGGGGGAGAGAAAGGACAATTGAGCACAGGATCGAGGGGAACTGGGAGGGTGGAACGGAGAGGGGGGAGTTGCTGGCAGGGTGGAGTGGAGGGGGCGAGTTGTCGAGGGGCTAGTTTTGGGGTGGGGGAGTTGTGGGGCTGACAGACAGAATGGGACAGAGCGGGGAGGAGGAGAGACAGTCTGGTGGGTGGAGATGGGGAGATGATGCGGCGCTCACTCATTCTCCTCCTCCGGTGGCGTTTCAAAGTCAAAACCCAGGTTCACTTTTATCGGCGTATGGACACAACACAGAACCTTGTGATTCACCTCCTTGCTGGCAGTCAAAAAATAAAGGGGAAAGGAAAAAGAACATCAAACACCCAATGAGCAGAAAAATTAAATTCAAACATTGCAAATAGCAAAAAGGAGCACACATCTGAACTCGGCCCGATATCCGTCGCCTCCTCTCTATTTCGGTTCTGCTCGCCGCGGTTCTGCCGCATCGAATCGCGAAACGCCGACATGTCTTCTCCGGCCACGGCCAAACATCGACTCATTCCCCACTCTCGGGTCCGGCCCCGGTCGCGTCAATTTGGTCCGCAACCGTCTTGCACCCTCGATACTTCAGTTCACACCGCAAACATGCAGGATCGTACAGGCGATTCAAAAACTCAGCTCAATTCGGAGGATCTCTCAGACATTTGTCCTGTTGCTGTTCCTGCCCGGATGAAATGAAGCGGCCAGTGGAGAAGAACTTCGATGCGAAACTGTCCTGCTGCCCTGCAGTAAATCTGCGTCAGTGGGAAGTGATTGGCTCCAGGTAGACTGATCAAGGTAACGTCTGAGCAAGGAAGCGTCACAAGATTGTGAGAGGTGCGGGTGAGGGAGGAACTGACGGGGACGGGGATTGCTGTAGGTGAAGGAACCGGTGATGGATCCCCGGAGGTGAGGAGGAGAGGGAGGAGTGACGAGGACGGTGTGGGGTGCAAGAGAAGGAGCGGATGGGCAGAGAAGGAGTCACGAATTAGGAAACAGACTGGGAGACGAAGTTCCGTTGGGGTATTGAGGAGGAAGTGGGTAAAGAGGAGAGATAAGCTGTAGGGGATGGAAGGGTGATGTAGACGGTGATGGCGGATTAGTGTCGTTAATCTGCAGAATCCTCTCTGCTGTCCCGGGATCTGATCGGCTGTATCGTTTTCACTTTTTCCACTGTTTCGATCTCCTCCGAAGGTCTCAACCTCTCCTCCTATCTCTGTTCTCGCTCCCTATCTATTACTCTGATTCTCCCAGCCTCCCTCTTTCTCTCCCCTATCGTGTGGTGTCTCACTTTTCGTTGACGAAGGAAGATGTTCCCGTGTTTCTGTGTTACTTTTTGGACATAATGGTGTTTATGGAGTGTGGGGATCTCACACGAATGGTTTCTATGTTCCGTATTTTTCGCCCATTTCTTTCCCTTTTGATTTGCGAGGGGAGTGGGGATTGGAGTCCATATTTTTGTTCTGTTTTCCGCGGAGCAGGGGTGTTGGGGTTGGCGATTGGGATGTTGTTCCTTTCTGTGCGGTGTGGGGTTGATGTGACTCTCCAAACGGCTTTACTATTCTCTCTTCGTCTTGATCCTGTCTCGGTCGGTGCACGGATGGGAAGGAGTGTGGAAGGCTAATGTCCCGGTGCACGCCGAGAGGACGAGGCTAGAAAGCAGGTCGACAAAGATTGGAAAGGCAAAGGACCATAGAACTATAGAACATTACAACACAGAAACAGGCCTTTTGGCCTTTCTTGGCCCTGCTGAATCATTTTTCTGTCTAGACCTACTGACCTGCATCTGGACCATATTCCTCCATACCCCTCTCATCCATGTACCTGTCCAAGTTTTTCTTAAATGTTAAAAGTGAGCCCGCATTTACCACTTCCCTGGCAGTTCATTCCACACTCCCACCACTCTTTGTGTGAAGAAGTCTTCCCAATGTTCCCTTTAAACTTTTCCCCCGTGACACTTTAATCATTCCCTCTGTTTTTTTTTCTCTCCCGTAGCCTCAGTGGAAAAAGCCCGCTAGCATTCACTTCATCTGCACACATCATAATTTGATATACCTCTGTCAAATCTCCCCTCATTCTTCTACGCCGCAGGAAATAAAGTCCTAACCTATCCAACCTGTCTCTGAAACTCAGTTTCTCAAGTCCCAGACAAATCCTTACAAACCTTCTCTGCACTCTTTCAACCTTATTAATATCCTTCCTGTAATTAGGTGACCAAAACCGCACACAGTACTTCAAATTTGGCCTCACAAATGCCTGATACAACCTCACCATAACATTCCAACTCTTATATTCAATATTTTGATTTATAAAGGCCAATGTACCAAAAGCTCACTTTACTGCCCTATCTACCTGTGATGCCTCTTTTAGGAAATTCTGTATCTGTATTCCTAGATCCCTCTGTTCTACTGCACTCCTCAGTGCCCTACCATTTACTTTGTATGTTCTACCTTGGTTTTTCCTTCCAAAGCGCAATACCTCACACTTGTCTGCATTAAACTCCATCTGCCATTTTCCAGGCCATTTTTCCAGCTGGTTCAGATCCCTCTGCAAGCTTTGAAAAGGTTCCTCACTGTCCACTACACCTCCAATCTTTGTACCATTAGCACGTTTGCTGATCCAATTTACCACATTATCATCCAGATCATTGAAATAGATGACAAATAACAATGGACCCAGCACTGACCACTGTGACCGCTAGTCACAGGCCTCCACTCAGAGAAGCAACCCTCCACTACCACTCTCTAACTTCTCGCATTGAGCCAATGTCGAATCCAATGTACAAAGCACTACCTCACCATGTATACCTAACGACTGAATCATCCGAACTAACCTCCAATGCTGGACGTTGTCAAAGGCCTTACTGAAGTCTATGTAGACAACATCCACTGCCTTCCCTTCATCCAATTTCCTTGTAACATCCTCGAAAAACTCTAATAGATTTGTTAAACATGACCTACCAAGCACAAAGCCGTGTTGACTCTACATGTCTATCTAAATACTTGTCGATCCTATCTCTTAGTACTCCTTCCCATAATTTACCTACTAACGACGTTAAATTTACCGGCCTATAATTTCCCGGGGTCAGTTTGTGTGTTTGCTATTCGACAACTCTACAAACTCTCCCTACGAATCCTGCCGAATAACTCACCTACTCCTGACGTGAGGTTGGTCTATGTTTTTCAAGAGTACCCATCGCACTTCCAAATTATCAATACCACTTAGGATTGGCTTTCTGGAATCTTGCTTGTGGGTGGGGAGAACCCAAATGTATTGGTCAAATCCGCAGTATACCTATCTTCTCCCTCTCAATAATGTGGAGTAAATCCCCCCCAAGCGCTGGAAACATATCCCGCTTAATGCTCTTTAAAAGACCCAATACGACCTCCTAAACGGCCATATGCTTACACAAAATTTAAAGACTTTTTGTATCTTCTCATGGTTTTGTATGCTCGCAGGAAAGTGAACACACCGACGGCGGTTAAAAAGACCCTTCAGCGAATGTGCAAAGCGACGGGTGTATATTCGAGCCAATTCCTGTCCCAAGGGAGATAGGTCAAACTTGTTTTCTCACAACTTCTTTTTTTATTTTTCTGATTTAGTGTCATTTTGTATCTTTCCCCGAGATTGATGCGGAAAATAAACAGCCTGTACAACACAGTCATTTAAAAGCTCAACTATGATGTTTTCAGGAGATGTGCGTTGCAACTGTTTTGTTTTCACACTCATAGTGTTGAGTGTCTGAGATGAATTTCAGGGGCGATGGTAGAGGAAGAGGCGATGGAGGATATCAGAATCCACAGGAATATAAGGAAAATGCAGGGATGTGGAACTTTTGTGGGCAGACGGGATTGGTTCAGCTCGACATTAAATTACCAGTTCAATCGGTTCACGACACGCTGTGATCGGAAAGGCCTGCTCCCGTTCTGTTCAATCCGCTTCTGGTCCACATCCTTGCTGCTCCTAATGTCCAGCAGCTGCCGGTCAATGGGAGACTCCTACCGGAAATAACACATGAGAGATCAGGCGGTGAATGTGAGCATTTGGGGCCCGAACTGGAGACACTGCTGCCGCTTCCAGAATACGCTCAGTGCGCGGCTTGAGTAATGAACTGAATCACCGAGGTGAACGGATATTTCACCGCGCTGATCACCTGCTCCCTGAATTTCGACTGAGTGACCGCGTAAATAAATGTGTTCGTGCAGCAGCTGAAATTCTTCAGCAACGCTCCGACGAGGTGAAAGACCCATTCAGAATCATTGAAATTGAATCGTAATCCTTTGATCTCATAATACATGAAATTCAGCACCCACGTCATCCACAGGAGGATGAAACTGCCGGAGAGGGTGAAGAGCAAAACCATAGACCTCCTCCGGCTCTCCATCTCCGGGTCCCTGCTGTTCTCCCCCTTGCTCTGACCCTTCAGCCCCTTACGGACCCGACTGGCCACAACAATGTGCCTGACCGTCAGAGCGTTGAGCAGCAGAATCACTTCGAAAGGGATGAACGGATTTAAAACTATGTCGAGCCAATCGTATAATATCCAGCCGATGTCAGTGTAAGTATTGGCAGTGAGTTTACAGAACCACGGTACATTGTTGATTATCTGTCCGGGTTCCCAGAGAAAGTAGCGGGGAACGCTTCTCAGAAAGGATAGCACGCCGGTTGTTGTGAGAACCACAGCCGCAGTTTTACCGGTGCAATATTTTGTTTTCAGCTTCTGACAGCAGATGGCGACAAACCGATCGAAAGTGAAGGTGACAGTGAACCAGACAGAACAGTAAGTGCCTGTATGCCTCAGTACCTCGACAACCCTGCAGGCAGGGATACTCCTCAGAAAATTCCACGGAAAGTAATAATCTATGACTTGACGCACAAGGACCTCTATGACTACGGTCAGCAGATCCCCCGCTGCCATGGCCACCAGGTAGCGAGTGGTGCAGGTAGAGAGGCCGCACTTTCCCCGGGACAGGATCACAATCGCCGCTAAATTCACTGCAGGGGGAGAGAAGAGAACAGACACCGGACATTATTATACTCATTCTCCGGGAATGGACACAGTTTCGGGTTTCAGCAAGATGTCAGGAGACTAGATGCGGTGAACGGCTGCTCATCCAACACCAAACATGGGTCACACTGTCTCTGACCTGCCTTCTTCAATGTGAAGATAAGGCATGTGTCGGTAATTGTCGGGGTTTAACACGAGCTTCACGAACAGCAACGATCGGTACTGAACGCGAATCTTGTCGCTGATTGTGCCGTTTTCACTGATTTCCAGGGACGTGCCGAGACCGGAACACAGAACTCAGAATTTTTCGCGATATTGAACTGACACTCAAAAACTTTCGTCAGGGCCGAATGATGCACCGAGCGAGGTCGGGTCTCTGAGGGAAATCCGGGACAACATAGTAACCAGATGCTGAGTGGCTCCGTTAATGGATTACTTCTACAGCCCAGCTCATTTCGACAACCCACGTCAGTAGATCCGTGATCTCATGTTCAGAGGATCAGACCCAATTATTGACAAACAATCAACAGAATGCAACTGTGACAGGTTCCACAGGGAGAGGAGAAACACAGGAGCAAGGGTTCAATCTGATCAGAAACACAATGACTGAAATTCAGTCACTTGAAATCGCTCCCAGTCACACCGTCCCGGAGTGCTGCCCGTCCCCAAGACTGGGACAACTCTGGAGACGGTGCCGCTGAAAGACTCCTAGTCTCTCCTTCCTGGAGAGCTGTGTGTCCCCAGCACTGGGACAACATGGACAAGGTGCCATTAAAACATCCCAGTCACAGCTTCCCGGCTCCCAACACTGGCACATTCCTAATCTCACATTGCCGGAGAGCTGCCTGTTCCCAGCATTGGTACCACTCTGCACAAAATTCCATCAAATGCAAGAACAACGTTCGAGTCGATCCCGTGAGTTAGGGGAGAGAAAAGGGTTAAGTTCCGTTTGTCATTAAATCTGATAAATCAGAATATTGAAGAGTCAGGATCGATATCACTGATGGATATTACTGCCAGGAGCATCAAGTGGGAAGGTTGTAAAATGACCCCAAACAGACGTACACCAGTTAACAGAATAAAGTGCCAGACACGAATATCTGTGCTCACTCACCAGGAACTCCAATGGCGACAATAAACACGTTGAACATTTTATACACAGGTCCGAACCTATCAAACAATGCAGGCATTTTCTCCGGCGAGTGATCTGGCCCCGTGTGCTACAGAAGATCTCTCGGAATGAAATGTCGAGGCTGCACATACCTGGGGTTTTAATGCTATTCCGCGATTCCACGGGGACAGGTTTGAACAGCTTTAAAAATAAACATATTTTACAATCTGATTACGTCAGCCAAGTGCAATCGCTGATTGCAACAGTGTGATTACCTCAGTGAATTAATTGTGAAACTGAAACAATGTGATGTGACTAAGGGTTGTAAATTCCGAGTGGCATTCCTCCAGCAAAGGGGATATTGTTTCAAATACCATCAGACCCAACTATCCACCTCACCTTGTGTCAGTGCGACTCAAGTCCATCGGCTGAGCAGATTGACTGAGAGTAAAGCGGCCTCTCCACTCTGATTCTTCAATTGTAATCACAGCTCATCTCACTGTGACCTTATCTCCCACTCCCGATAGAAGAAACCATCATCAGTTTGTTCGAGTGAGGCGTAACAAACTTTGTCCTGGGTTGAAAACATGTCTACGTTCATCACCACTGAGGAATGTTTGCCTTAAAAAGAAACTTCTCCCTTCTGATTGTCCGACTTAGAACAGAGAAAGGTAAAGAACGAGAACAGGCTCTTCGGCCCACAGTGATTGTGCCAAACATGACGTAGTATAAAACGGAACAGGCCTACCAACACTTGCTCAGTCCCCCTGTACTCCCTAACTGTCCACGTGTCAACCCTCGCAACAGTAATCTTGGGCTTCCCTGATCTCAGTTCTCAGAAGCTTTTTGACCATCTGTGTGGATTTGTTGGAACCGACAAAAGCGACTGAACCTTCAAGGTTGTCTCACCAATTGCAAAGAGCTTCCACTCTAAATCTGAACTTCGAAGGAACCGTTTGTCAGACACAACATCTTGAATTGTAACATCGTAGCTTGAGTTACTGTATGAATCACCTATTGTTATCATTGTCAACAGGATTAAAACCTCTTGACGTAATTTGAGTTTGAGAGTCTCTGCCGAGAGTGTGTCCAAGAAAATGTCTATTTGTGGTGATGAATAAACACTTTCATATCCACCAAGCTGTCAAGTGTCTTCAGTGATTCCCTCACAGTCAGAATATTTGGGGACTCCTTCAGGACCCACCCCTAAACCTAATGCATGGCCACCAAACTCAGCAGTCTAAGGGAATGACTGTGTGTCAAAGACCTCGACGGAGAGCTGGAGAGGCGGATAGGAAAGTGTAGTTGTGTATGCGTGCTATACACAGCACTCCATTGGCCCCTAAACTAATCCCACTGTCCCCTCTTATTCACAGCACTGTACCAGTTCTAAACTACTCCCACTTCTCCGCTCTGTCTGACGACGTCACTATATACGTCATAACCTCTTCCCACTGTCCCTCTCGCTCTCTGTATCGATCCTCAAACTGGTACCATTGCTCTGCAGTATCTTCACCGCTTCGAGTCGATCGAAAGAATAATATAAAACTGTCTGTCAGGTTCTGAAAGCAGATGGCGACAAGCCGATCAAAAGTGAAGGTCACGGTGAACCAGACAGAGCTGTATGTGGCTGTGACCCTCAATACCTCGACAACCCTGCAGGCAGGGGTAATCCTCAGAAAATTCCATCGAAAGTAGTAATCTAAGACTTGACGCACAAGGACCTCTGTGACTACGGTCAGTAGATCTTCCGTTGCCATAGCCACCAGGTAGCGAGTGGTGCAGGTGGAGAGGCCGCATTTTCCCCGGAACAGGATCACTATCGCCGCTAAATTCACTGCAAGGAGAGAAAAGAGAACAGACACCGGGCATTATTAAACTCATTCTCCGGGAATGGACACAGGTTCGGGTTTCAGCCAGAGGTCAGGAGACTAGATGCGCTGAACGCTGCTCATCCGACACCAATCATGGGTCACACTGTCTCTGACCTGCCTTCTTCAATGTGGAGATCAGGCCTGTGACGATAATTGTCGGGGTTTAACACGAGCTTCACGAACAGCGACGATCCGTACTGAACGCGAATCTTGTCGCTGATTGTGCCGTTTTCACTGTATTCCAGGGACCTGCCGGGGCCGGAACAGTAACACAGAACTCAACAGTTTTCGCGATATTGAACTGACATTCAAAAACTTTCGCCAGGGCCGAATGGTGCACCGTGCTGGGTCGGGCCTCTGAGGGAAAGCCGGAACAACATAATAACCAGATGCCGAGTTGCTCCGTTAATGGATTACTTCTACAGCGCAGCTCATTTCGACAACCCACGTCAGTAGATCCGTGGACTCAGGTTCAGGGGATCAGACCCAATTATTGACAAACAGACAATAGAATGCGACTGTGACAGGTTCCACAGGGAGAAGTGAAACACAGGAGCAAGGGTTCAATCTCAACAGTGACACAATGACTGATTTCAGTCTCTGGAAATCGCTCCCAGTCACATCGTCCCGGAGTGCTGCCGGTCCCCAAGACTGGGACAACATGGAGGCGGTGCCACTGAAAGACTCCTAGTCTCTGCTTCCTGGAGAGCTGCCTGTCCCCAGCACTGGGACAACATGGACAAGGTGCCATTAAAACATTCCAGTCACAGCTCCCCGGCTCCCAACACTGGCACAGCATGGACAGTGTTTAATTAAAGACCAAGTATTCACTCCGGTCAATAACTCATAGACAGCCAACACCACAATGTATAACATTCCTAGTCTCACATTCCCGGAGAGCTGCCTGTTCCCAGCATTGTTATCACTCTGCACAAAATTCCATCAAATGCAAGAGCAACGTTCGAGTCGATCCCGTGAGTTAGAGGGGAGACAGGGGTTAAGTTCCGTTTGTCATTAAATCTGATCAATCAGATCGTAGGGATGACTTACAACGGATTGAAAAGCTTGAGCATAGGGACATTAAGAAAGAGGATATGTTGGAGCTTTTAGAAAGTATAAAGTTGGATAAGTTTGTGAGACCGGACGAGGTGTGTCCCAGGCTAATGTGGGAGTCGAGGAAAGAAATTACTTGAGCCTCTGGTAAGGATCTTTGCATCATCAATGGCGATATGAGAGGATCCAGAGAATTGTAGGGTTGCGGATGATGTTCCATTTCTCACGAAAGGCAGTAAGGATAGCCCAGGAAATTATAGGCCACAAGATTCTTACTCCAGTGATTGGGTAAGTTGATGGAGAAAATCCTGAGAGACAGGACTTATGAACATTTGGAGAAGCATAATATGATTAGGAATTGTCAGCATGGCTTTGTCAAAGGCAGGTCGTGCTTTGCGAGCCTGAATGAATTTTTTGAGGATATGACTAAGGGTATTGATGAAGGTACAGCACTAGATGTAGTGTACATGTATTTCAGCAAGGCGTTTGATAAATTAAACAATGTAAGGCTTATTGAGAAATACGGTGGCATGGGATCCAAGGGGACCTTGCTTTGTGAATCCAGAACTGACTTGCCCACCGAAGGCAAAGTGTGGTTGTAGACGGTTCATGTTCTACATGCAGGTTGTTCACCAGTTGTGTGACTCAGGGATCTGTTCTGGGACCCCTCGTCTTTGTGATTTTGATAAATGACCTGGATGAGGAAGTGGAGGGATGGGTTAGTAAGTTTGCTGATGACACAAAGGTTGGGGTGTTGTGGATAGTGTGGAGGGCTGTCAGAGCTTACAGCCGGACATTGATAGGATGCAAAACTGGGCTGAGAAGTGGTCAGCACATCGTGGGCGGAAGGCCTGTTCTGTGTACGATCTTTCCTCAAATAGGGAGGGCAAAACCGGCTGTTGCCTCGGCACTACCCTGAAAATATGCCACATAATCTCCCTGTTCAATTTGCCTTCCCAAAAGCAGTTACTCCTTCTGTGAATCATAAAACCCTCACACTTTCCTCCGACCAAAATCGCGCTGGAATCCCTCACTGTTTAAATAATCAATTGTATTTCCTTTCCAAAGCTGGGAAACTCGCATTCCCAACGTAGTAATCCAACGGAAAATCGTTTGTCCTCTCTGTAAACATGGACATATCACAGTGCATCATTGAATCAACTTTTCAATTTAGTGGGTTACATACCCGGTTGGTAGTTTGTGATTGACACATGACAATGATGTAATTGAATTTCTGTTGAGCGTGAGGTAAGCGTCTTGTGATTTGAAGGACTTGAATCCTTGAAAGAGGGATCCACTCCGGTGCCAGTCAAAGTCCTTAGCGCTACTGGAGCTTCTCAATCACTGATGTTAGACAGTGTGTTAAAGTTTAATGGTGAGTCTCACACTGGGGAGGTGCACTATATATGAGGTGTCGGAAGTGTCCTTATGCCTGTACATTTGCATAGAGTAAATTTAAAGTCAGGATTAGTTATAGGACTTGTTAAAGTAGTACTACAACCTAGCTTACCCGTGAAAGATGTTTCTTTATTGTTCGGAAATGACTTGGCAAATGGACAAGTTTTTGCTGAAGTGCATTTGACAATAAAGTCAGAGGAACCACGGATGAATTCTAACACAGATTCCTCCTTTGTTGTAACTCGAGCTATGGCTAAAAAGCTTGATGTGTAGAATGGGGTTGTTACATATGACTCGGGATTCGAATTTTGAGGATGTGTCAGAAACTTTCTTACTAGCATTGTTTGAAAAAGATTATTTGAGTGAGTAAAAACCCTGCAGATTTGTCTCTGTCTCGGAAGGAGATGATAGCAGAGCAGAGTAGAGACCCTGAGATTATCAAATGTAAAGGAACAAGCTCTTCCGGATAGTGAAGTTGAGGTGCCAGTAGGATATTATTTTGACAAAGAAGTTTTAATGAGGAAGTGGAGATCGCCAACAATTCCTGCAAGTGATGAATGGAAGGTTGTTCACCAGGCAGTTGTTCCTAAAGTTTATCGAAATGAGATTTTAACATTATCCCATATTGTGCCTTTGGGTGGGTATCAGGGCGTGAAGAAAACTGTGATCAAGGTTTATAAACATTTTACGGGCCTGGATTGCAAAGGGATGTGGCGACATTTTGCAGAACGTGTCATACTTGCCAATTTGTGGGTAAACCTAATCATGTTATTCCAGTGGGCCCACTGCAACTTATTCCCGCAATTGGCGAACCATTTTCCAAATTGCAAACGTATTATAGATTGTGTAGGCCCATTACAGAAACAAAAACTGGCCATCAATATTTGCTGACTGTCATGCGCACTGCGTCTAGGTTTCCATAGGCAGTACCACTTAGAATTTTTACGACTAAAAATGTAACAAAGGCTCTTATAAAATTCTTTAATTATTTTGGGTTGCCAGATTAAATAGAAACTGAACGATGTAGTAATTTTATGTTACGATTGTTTCGACCGATAGTGTATTAACTGGGAGCTAAGCAGATTAACTGGTCTACATACCATCCAGATTTGCAAGGAGTTTGGAGAGGTTTTAATCTTTCCTCAGGACTATGATTAGGACGTATGTGCAGAAAATGGAAGTGAGTGCGATGAGGGCATACACTTACATTTGCAGTACGGGAGTCAGTCCAGGCATTTTTAGCTTTTAGTCCATTTGAACTTGTATTTGGGGATAGAGTTAGAGCACCTTTGGCCTTATTAAAAGAACAATAGATTAATAAAGAGATACACACTAATTTATTGGGTTATGTTTTAAAATTTAAGGACAGATTACATAAAGTTTGTAGATTAGCCAGGGAAAATTTAAAATAGTCTTCGGTCAAAATGAAAACCTGGTATGATAGAGAAGCTATGATGAGACCATTTAAACCTGGAGATAAGGTGCTGGTTCTTTTCCCGGCGCAAACGAATCCTTTAAATGCTAAATTTCCTGGTCCTTATGAAATTAAGTCTAAAGTTAATAATGTGGATTGTGTGATAAAAACTTCTAATCGAAGAAGGCCGACACATCTAGGCCATATGAATATGATTAAACCATATTATCAGCAACAGTCTGCTTCTGTGACTGCTGTGGTCTATAATACTGAGTCTGATCTCACTAGGAACATGATGGATGATTCATCTGAAACTAATTCTAAACCCAACATTGTATCTGCCAGATTACCAAACTCAACAAATCTGGAAAATATTGATGAATAATTAGCTCGTTTACAGCCAAAGCAGAAGCAGAAAATGAAACAAATATTTTTAAAATATAAGGATTTGCTTCCTGACTTTCCTAGAACAACCACAGTAGCTTCACATCATATAGATGTTGGAGATGCCAAACCCATAAAGCAACAGGCATATAAGATGAGCATGTAAAATGTGAACTTGCTGAGAAAGAAACTGAGTATATGCTAAGAATAATATTATTAGACCTTTTAATTCAAATTGGAGTTCACCTTGTGTTATGGGGCCTAATTCAGGAGATAGTATTCGGGTTTGTACTGACTGCAGGAAGGTGAATGCAGTAATGAATACAGATGCGTATTCCATCCCTAGAGTGGATGATTGTGTTGAGGAAGTTGGAAAAGTAAAGTTTCTTACAAAGTTTGATTTGTTGAAAGGGTATTGGCGTGCTCCATTGATGGATAAAGGTAGACAGATTCGTGTATTTGTAACCCCATCTGGGTTATATGAATATAATGTTCTTCCAGTTGGGATGAAGAATGCCCCAGGTGCTTTCCAGCAGATGATTAATTCTGTGATTCAGGGGTTAAAAAAATACAGCTGCCTATATTGACTATTTAATTACAGGAAATAATACTTGGGAAGCACATACTATCTGAAAGGCTTTCAGGAGCTAACTTCACTGTTAACCTAGCTAAAAGTGAATTCCGTCGTCCCACTGTGACTTACCTTAGTTATGTTGTAGGACCGAGCTTGGTTAAGGAAATACATCAGACTCCAATTCAGCAAAAAAGGTTTGATATTATAGGGGTATAATATTTTGATAACTCATATTAAGGGCAAAGATAATGTGATTGCTGATTGTCTATCGAGACGTTGATGTACAATGTAATGTACTTGGGGAGATGTTTTAATATTTGTAACACCCCTACTGACTCGTAATTTGTAAGGTGCTGTATTACAATGCAATAGGTGCGGTATATTCTGTATGTTGTAAATTTTATACATTTGTACTTGTTTGTAAATAGTTAATTGTTACAATTTTGTTCATGATCAACCAAATTTATTTCTTGGAGGGAGATGTTACATACCCCAGGGTATCATGTGACTGCAACATGACCATGATGAAATAGAGTATCTGGTGAGCGTGATGTAATCGTCTTGTGATGGAGGAGTGATGTATTTTCCCGCCAGTGAGAGGTCATGTTATGGCCAGTTTTCAACAGGTATTAAACGGGGAATGCCTGCTGTGACGCAGGAGTTTTTGTTGGGACGTCGTTTAAGTCGTCCCTTACTCCGTTATGCTGCGTACTTCGTTTCATGACGCAGTTTTGTTTTAAAGTGGAGTTTTGATTCTTACTGTAAGGTACATTGTCGTTGTGCCGGCAGTTTTGAAAATCACTGCCAGTTATGTTTGATAGATAGATAGATGTTTGATGTATCTTCTATTTAATTTTAAAGTCAATGAATTGGAGAGTGAAGATTTGCCGAGAAACGGAAACCCAAATGAGCGAGTAATGTTGGATTCGTCGGCGGCAATACAGGATCGACTTATTTAATCCTTGTTCAGAAGGTAGTAACCTGCATCCGAGATAGCCCCTACATTGTGAAAGCAGAAAGGGTTGGACGCAGCGTTTCGCTAAGTGAAAAGGTCAGTTCCTTTAAGCCCGGTTTTATTTCCTTCGTCATAAATCGTTCGAGCAAGGCATATCTCGACTGGGATCAGCAGTAACGTCACTTCGTCGAGGAATTCGTTACTTCAGGAAAGTCTCTCCTAATTGACTGTGTCAACCGATGGACTTCCGCTTTTACCACTTTTAAGAACTGTGTTCACATTTATCGCTTTAAGAACTGTTCGAGTTGCCATAAAGCAGTTAACTTCCGGTTACCTTAGTCGTTTGTTCATTTCTAATTTTTTTGGGCAGAGTTTAATAAAAGTTGTATTGGTTTATAAAGAAACCTGTTCAATTTTATATTCATTCTTGTCATATCGCAACAACCGGGGGCTCGTCCGGATATGTACCGTGTTTGTGCTTAAATGCATGTTTAACTATCAGTCTGTTTTGAAAGGGGAAATACCCGATTTATCTGTGTGATTGGTTTCTGGATGGCATTCGGCAACAACGAATATTGACGACTTTCTGGTATAACCAGACCCGGATTTATTAGCAAAACTGAAAAAGAGTGATGTATCTGAGATTGCTAGCAGTTTGGAACTTGAAGGTATTTTGAAGACTACAACAAAGCCTGTAATTCTGAGAAAAATCGCGTCACACTATACGGAGTCGGGTGATTTTGATGAAGCGGTTCGAGATATGTTTCCAATAAGTAATCTAGAGATGCAGTTACTAATCGACCAAATGAAGTTAGAACAATGTAAAGCGGACTTGGAGCGATGTACGATAGAAGCTGAAAATAAGAGGGAACTTGAACTTGCGATGGCGGAAGTAAGGTCCGGTGGTCAGTCGTCTGTTTCTAGGAAAACGCTTGTTGTTAGTCAGGAAACTGAATTGGTTCCTCCATTTAGTGAAACGGAATTAGAGAATTATTTTTAACATTTTGAAGCTGTTGTTCTGATTTCAGAGTGGCTGAAGGAGAAATGGCCAGTGATGTTACAAAGTGTAATAAAGGGTAAAGCACAACTGGTATATACAGCTTTAACTGCTGAGCAAGCACTTGATTATGATATTGAGAAGCAGCTATACTGAAGGCGTATAAACTGTTTCCGGAAGAATTTAGAGAAATATTCAGAAATTTGAAGAAATCTATGGAAAAAAAACTTACGTAGAATTTGATTACGATAAAGATGTGTGTTTTGAGAGATGGTTTTCCTCTAAAAATGTAAATGGAGACTATAATAAATTGAAAGAGTTGATTTTAATGGAGGAAATTAAAAAGGAACGTCCCTGTTGAAGTAAGGACATATTTAAATGAGAGGGGCACTGCTACATTGCAAGAGTCTGCTAAATTAGCTGATGAGTATGCTATAATCCACAAAAATAAATTTCCTCAGGTTAGAACTTTTAAAAGGAAAAATAGCACAGAGGGTCAAGGTAAACCAGAAATTAAATCAGAAGTTAGTGAGAAAGGTAAAGATGAACGAAAACATGTGCAGGAAAGACAGTTCGTTCCCATTTGTAATTATTGAAAGAAAACTGGTCACGTAATAGCTAACTGTCTTCTATTGAAAACGAAGGAGAAGGAAGCAGTCCTAGATGCCTGTATTTGTTACGTACCCCATAATTGGGTGTCTAACCAGCAGACAAAGAAGTATTCGTTGGAGTCTGGTGGTACTATACTAAAGGTGTTTATTAATAAAAATAAGCAAAACCATATCAATAATGCAAATATACATATAAAACCAGTTAGCAGTAATAAACCTAAAAGTGTAGGAATAATAATAATCAATAATAAACAAGCTCTATCGATGTCTAGGGGTAAATAAATTGTCATAGAAAAGTATAAAGTTCAGTTCAGTTCATGAGTGCTGATGTAGTTATAGTTGTATTGTAATCGTTGGAGAGTGAGAGAGCGAGCAAGATGTAACAGCTACAGTCAGGCAAACCTTCCTTTGCTTTCTTAATCCGTCGTATCGGTGTGGTCATTCAGTTATGACCCCTCCGTCCTTCAGCCAGACCGTTCTTCTGTGGTGGACTCGTCACTCTGGCATGAGTGGACACGCACACAAGTCCCCACCGGTCCTGCGTTAACACTGATTGCCTTAATAACCGACCTCCTGATTCGGTCTTCGAAGCCCCCACCTTTCTTGTGGGTTCCAACACTCAATCAGTGTCCACTGGCGTGTCTGAGGGGTGAGTCTCCAGACCTGTCTTTTATCCCTACTCACGGTGACTCATCTATCCATCACTCCTTAATGACTGCGTCCATCAAATAAGGCCACTCCTTCAATCCACTGAGGAATGTTTATGAGCAAACTATTGCCCTTGCAGCGAAACAGTAAATAATTCAAAAAGGAGTCACAATACGGTCAATCAGCAATTCCCCCTCCCTCTTATCTGTCGCCGATGTTCTTACTGGTATTTCCGTCTCTTTTTCTCATGGTCAACATAGCAACAGTAATAGTTCGTGTTTCTCAGGAGGGGAATGGTGAACTCTGTACCCCATTGTCCATCAGGTCTATTCATCACTCATAACATGTGCAACATACTGAAACACAAGTAAATCCACAGGGTTCGGTAAGTACAAATGAAGCTTTGTCAGAGTCTGACCAAGTTAAAAGGGGATATGATCATTTTACAACTGAAGGATTTGTGTCCTTGAAGGAGGGATCCACTCTGGTGCCAGTAAAAATACTTAGTGATACTGGAGCTTATCAACCACAGATGGGAAAAACAGGGAGGGATGTTTTAATGTTGAGGGGTTTGGCAGTATTAATCTGCAGAGTCTTCTCTGCTGTCCAGGCAGCTAATTCTTTTTCTTTTTTCCTCTATTTCCGTCACTTCCGAACATCTCTCCCTTCCTTTCTATCTCTATCCTCGCTCCCTATTCCTCTCTTTCAACCCGACCTCTTTCTTTCTTACATATTAACGTAAAAAAAAATAACAGGAGCAGGAGTCTGTCACGTGGCTGGTCGAGCCTGCTCGGCCATGCAATAAGATCCCGGTAGATCTGGCCGTGGAAACGGGTACACCTCCGTTTCCTGGGCCTGTGGCCACGTGTCGGAGAGCGCTGGGCTACTCGGTTGCTCTAGCACTTGTGTTTGCTAATTGTTATCTGAACTGTGGCCAGTGAGTGCCGGTGCCTTCCATTTAATGGTGTCCAGTTACACGAGTCCGTCACGCCTGTCGCTGTGAGTCTCTCTGCGGCAGGCGGGCAGGCTTCTCCTTTCAATGACGAAGGAAGATGTTACCGTGTTTCTGCGTTATGCATTGCACCACTGCCTTAATGTACTGTGGACTTTCACACGTTTATAATTTTTTTATATTTTGTGTTTTTCACCTATTGCTTTCCCTCTCGTTTTGCGAGTAGACGGCTGCTTTGCGATCGACGTTACTGCTCGTTTATCGTGGGGGAAGCGGGGTTTGGGCTCGATGTTTTTGTTCGGTTGTATGCGTGGCGAGGCGGTTGGGGCTCGTTGATCGGGATGCCGTTCCTATTTCTGAAGTGGTGCGGAGGGTGGGTCTCTCAGGACGGCTTCCATCTCCTTTATTCGTCTGACCATCTGGACAGGTGCATGACGGGAAAGAGTGTGTCAGGCTGTTGTGCCGGTACCGGTCTATGGTACTCGGCCAGAATGCAGGTCGGCACTGACTGGAGGGGGGAGAGGGTCTGTCTATTTGGGTGTACCTCTGCATCCTCTCCCAAACATTCCTCTCCAGTAACGTGCCTACCCTTGACATGAGGTGGGTCTATGTTTTTCAGGAGTATCCATCCCGCTTCTAAATTAACAATAATATTTATTATTGGCTCTTACCTGTGGAAAATGAGAACCCAAATATATTGGTCAAATCCGCAGTATATCCATGTCCTCCCTCTCAATAATGTGCAGTCAATCCCGTCAAGGCGCTGGAAACATAACCCGCTTGATGCTCTTTAAGATACTCGACACGTCCTCTTTGGTGCCCTTGTACCTAGACGAATTCAGAAGAAGTTTGTATGCCTGCATGATAGTGAAGGTTGGGTCATACACTCTGACAGCGGGGAAAGGACACTCCAGCACATGTTCAAAGCAAAGGAGGTACATTCAAGCCAATTCCTGTCACAGCGGAGATGAGTCAAACGCAGGGAGTTGTTTTCGCATGATTTATTAGAAACTTAGAAACATATAAAGATAGACACACAGAAAACCTACAGCACAATACAGGCCCTTCTGCCCACAAAGTTGTGCCGAAAATGTTCCCACCTTACAATTTCTAGGCTTACCTGTAGCACTCCAATTTTCTAAGCTCCTTGTATCTATCCAAAAGTCTCTTAAAAGACCCTATCGTATCTGCTTCCACAACGTTGCCCGCAGCCCATTCCACGCACTCACCACTCTCGGAGTGAAAAACTTACCCCTGACATCTCTTTTGTACCTACTGCCCAGCACCTTAAACCTGTGCCCTCTTGTGGCAAGCATTTCAGCCCTAGGAAAAAGCTTCTGACTGTCCACACAATCAGTGCCTCTCATAATCTCAAATACCTCTATTAGGTCACATCTAATCCTCCGTTGGTCCAAGGAGAAAAGGCCGAGTTCACTCAACCTATTCTCATAAGGCATGCTCCCCAATCCAGGCAAAATCCTTGTAAATCTCCTCTGCATCCTTTCTATGGTTTCCACATCCTTCCAGTAGTGAAGCGACCAGAACTGAGTACAGTACTCCGTGGGGTCTGACCAGGCTCCTATATAGCTGCAACATTACCTGTAGGCTCCTAAATTTAATTCAACGATTGATGAAGGCCAATACACTGTACGCCTTCTTAACCACAGATCAACCTGCGCAGCTGCTTTGAGCGTCCTCTGGACTCGGACCCAATATCCATCTGATCCTCCACACTGCCAAGAGTCCTAACATTAATACTATGTTCTGCCATCATACCTGACCTGGCAAAATGAACTATCTCACACTTATCTGTGTTGAACTCCATCTGCCACTTCTCAGCTCAGTTTTGCATCCTATCAATGTCCTTCTGTAACTTCTGACAGCCCTCCACACTACCCACAGCACCTCCAACCTTTGTGGCATCAGCAAACCTACTATCCTATCCCACCACTTCCTTATCCAGGTCCTTTATGAAAATCACGAAGAGTAGGGTCCCAAAACAGATCCCTGAGGCACACCACTGGTCACCGGCCTCCACGCAGAATATGACCCCTCTACAACCACTCTTTGCCTTCCGTGGGCAGTCCTGTTCTGGGTCCAAACAGCGATGTCCCTTTGGAACTCATGCCTCCTTACTTTCCAAGTAAGCCTTGTATTGTATGCCTTATCAAACGCCTTCCTGAAATCCATATACACTACATCTACTGCTCTTCCTTCATCAATGTGCTTAGTCACATTCTGGAAAAAAAAATCAGTCTCGTAAGTCGCGTGTTCTCCTTGACAAAGCCGTGCTGACTGTTCCTAATCATATTATACCTCTCCAAATGCCCATAAATCCTGCCTCTCAGTATCTTCTTCATCAACTTACCAACCTCTGAGGTAAAACTCACTGGTCAATAATTTCCTGAGCTATCTCTACTCCCTTTCTTGAATACGGGAACAACATCCGCAACCGTCCAATCCTCTGGAACCTCTCCCGTCCCTTTTGATGATCATCGCCAGAGGCTCAGCAATCTGCTCCCTCACCTCACACTGTAGCCTGGGGTATATCTCATCCGGTCCCGTCGACCTATCCAACTTGATGCTTTCTAAAAGCCCCAGCACATTCTCTTTCTTAATCTCTGCATGCTCAAGCTTTGCAGTTTGCTACAAGACATCACCGCAATCATCAAGTGAATACTGAAGTAAAATTTTCAAAATTTGTTATTTCCTCTGGTTCTATACACACTTTCCCACTGTCAAACTTGATAGTGCCTATTCTTTCACGTCTTATGTTCTTGCTCTTCACATACTTGTAGAATGCCTTGTGGTTTTTCATAATCCTGCCCGCGAAGGCCTTCTTATGGACCCTTCTGGCTCTCCTAATTTTCTATTTATTTGTTTGTTAAGTGTCGTTTTGCATATTTTCTCGAGACTGCTGCTGGAAAAAAATCAGCCCATATAACACAGTAACTTCAAACCTGACCCATAATATTTTCATGAGATGTGCGTTGCAAATCTTTCTTTTCATACTCGTAGTGGTTGATGTCTGGCAAGAATAGCAGTAGCCATGGTGGAGGCACTGGCGATGGAGGGTATTTGAATCCACATGAATATGGGGAGAGTGGAGGGTTGAGGAACGTCTGTGGGCAGAAGGGATTGGTTCAGCTAAGCATTAAATTACCAGTTCATTTGGTTCAGAACAACGCACTGAGCAGAAACACTTTCTGGTATGGTGAGACCACAGCTGGAGCACCGTGTGAATCTCTGGTCGCCCGCCTCAGAAAGGACGTAACTAATCTAGACAGGTCCAGTAAGGATTCAGGACTTTTGTTACCGGGAGCGGAGGCTGGAGTCAGGAGGAGACTGGATAGTGAATATGCGCCGATCCCAAATCTCAGCGTTATGAAAACGATTTTAGCCTCTCCCGCTAGAAACCCCAGTGTCATGAAACATTTGCAGTGAAATGTAATGTGGGGCAAATGACACAAGCTGTTTGTAAGAGGAAGTGTTTGACATTATTCACAAACTCCGTCATTGAATTGTGATCGCTTTCCGAAGTGGGCCCTGATAAAGCGCAGGGAGTATAGGGTGACTGCATTTGGTTTCGCGGTAACGGAATCAAAACGGCTCTGGTTAAACACATAAAACAACTCGGACTCGTTTTATTCACAAAATCCTACGAGCATATACAAACTGTGCATTCATCCCAGAATTCGGGCCCTGGCCACTGCAGTCGCACGGTGCACATTCTGCCGATTGCAAAACTATGAAAATACGGATCACTGCAGGTCACTCGAGATGAGCTATCAAACCCCAGCCTGGCCAAGGACAGTTCCCCTCCTCCTGCCAACATCCTCGTTAATATTTTCGATATTCTTTCACTTTAACTACATTTCGCTCTCTCCTATTCACACACACATACGATGGTGAAGGCAGGGGCGATGGAGGGTATTAGAATCCACAGGAATACAAGGAAAATGCAGGGATGTGGACCTTGTGTGGGCAGACGGGATTGGTTCAGCTCGACATGAAATTACCAGTCCAACTGGTTCAAAACACTCAGTGATTCGAAAAGCCTGTTCCCGTTCTGTCCCTTTCTGGTTTGGTGAGACCACAGCTGGAGAACCGTGTGAATCTCTGGTCGCCCGCCACAGAAAGCCCATAATTAACCTAGACAGGCGCGGGAAGGATTCAGGTCTTTTGTTGCCGGGACGGGAGGACTCGAGTCAGGAGGAGACTGGATAGTGACTGTGCTCTGATCCCAAATAGAAGCGTGGTGCAACAATGGTTGTCCCCTCCGTCGCAACAAGTCCCACCGTCACGAAACATTTGTGGGGCAATGTAAACTGAGGCAAATGACACAAGCTGTTCGTAAGAGGAAATGCTGACATCATTCACAAACTCCATCACAGAATTGGTGTGTTCACTTTACGGGGCGGTGCCTGAACTAATGACGAAAGTCTACAGCGACTGGGTTTGTTTTTTATTTGGAATCAAAGTAAAGGTCTCCGACTTTTGTTATGAAATGAAATGTCACGGACATGTTTTCCTCGCGAATTCCTACGAGCCTGCGTGAACTGCGCACTAATCACAGTATTCAGACACACCACTGAAACCACACGGTGCACTACGTCCCGACTGCAAAACTGCGAAAATGCATGTCAATTGTCCACCTCCCCCATCTCCAGACCCGCATTTACGGTGGGTAAAACTTACAATCAAGACTGGTCACTCATGAATGAGATTAATGACCCGGACTGTCCAAAATCTATAACACAGCCCCCCAACCCACTTCCTGGCATCAGACTCGTAAACCGTTTCTGTACACTTTCCACATTGACCACCTTTCGCTCTCTCTCTCTCTCTCTCTCTCACACACACACACACACACACACACACACACACACACACACACACACACACACACACACACACACACACACACACACACACACACACACACACACACACACCTCTCGGAAATAGCTCAAGGGGATCAGGCGGTGGATATGAGTATCTGGGACCCGGACTGCCCACCCCCCCGGGCTGACAATGACGAAAGTGCAGAGCGACTGGTTTTGGTTTCCGACTTTTGTTATAAACTGAAAAGTCACGGACATATTTTACTCGCAAAGTCCTACGACGCTGCGTTGACTGCGCACTCATCCCAGAATTCGGGCCCACCACTACAACCACATGGTGCACTATGTCCCGATTTCAAAACTACAAAAATGCATCTGAATTTTCCACTTTCCCCAGCTCCAGCGCAGTATTGACGGTGGGTAGAAATTAAAATCAAGGCAGGTCACTCCTGAATGAGAATAAGGACCCAGGCTGGCCAAATTCTATAACACAGTTCTCCCACCGCCACTCCACTTCCTTGCATCATCCTCACACACACACACACACACACACACACACACACACACACACACACACACACACACACACACACACACACACACACACACACACACACACACACACACACACTCCTCCAGGAAATAGCACAAGGTTTGATCAGGCGGTGAATCTGAGGATCTGGAGCCCGGACTGGAGACACTGCTGCCGACTCAGTGCGCGGCTTGAGTAATGAACTGAATCACCGACGTGTACGGATATTTCACCGCGCTGATCATCTGCTCCCTGAATTTCGACTGAGTGACTCCGTAAATAAATGTGTTCGTGCAGCAGCTGAAATTCTTCAGCAAGGCTCCGACGTAGTGAAAGATCCATTCAGAATCACTGAAATATATGAATCTTATTCCTGAGATCTCATAATACATGAAATTTACAACCAGCGTCATCCACAAGAGGATGAAGCTGCCGGAGAGGGTGAAGAGTAAAACCACAGACCTCCTCCGGCTCTCCATCTCCGGGTCACTGCTGTTCTCCCCCTTGCTCTGACCCCTCAGCCCCTTACGGACCCGACTGGCCACAACAATGTGCCTGACCGTCAAAGCGTTGAGCAGCAGAATCGCAGCGAAAGGGATGAACGGATTTAAAACTATGTCGAGCCAATCGTATAATATCCAGCCGATGTCAGTGTAAGTATTGGCAGTGAGTTCACAGAGCCACGGTACATTGTTGATTATCTGTCTGGGTTCCCAGAGAAAGTAGCGGGGAACGCTTCTCAGAAAGGACAGCACGCCGGTTGTTGTGAGAACCACAGCCGCAGTTTTCCCTGTGCAATATTTTGTTTTCAGCTTCTGACAGCAGATGGCGACAAACCGATCGAAAGTGAAGGTGACGGTGAACCAGACAGAACAGTATGTGGCTGTGTGCCTCTGTACCTCCATAACCTTGCACACAGGGTAAATCCTGAGAAAATTCTACGGAATGTAATAATCTAAGACTTGACGCAAAAGGACCTCTATGACTACGGTCAGCAGATCCCCCGCTGCCATGGCCACCAGGTAGCGAGTGGTGCAGGTAGAGAGGCCGCACTTTCCCCGGGAAAGGATCACAATCGCCGCTAAATTCACTGCAGGGAGAGAGAAGAGAACAGACACTGCTCATTATTAAACTCACTGTCTGGAATGGACACAGTTTGTGTTTTCATCCAGAGATGTAGATGAGGTGACCGACTGCTTTTCTCATACTAAACCTTGGTCACATTGCCCCTGCCCTGACTTCTTAATGTGGAGATAAAGCGATGTGTCTTTAATCGTCGGGGTTAAACACGAGCGTCATGAATAGCAACGATCGGTGCTCACCCCGGCTCCAGTCAGCGATTTACAGCTGACGGGGCCGAAACGGTTTTGCGTGGATCAGAGGGGTTGGGGGTTGGGGGGTGGATCTTATTAAAACTTTTCCCGACAGAAAAGAGGTGGAAAAGATACTTCCCATGGTGGGACAGCATCATAGGATCAGCCAGGATGAACGGCGGACTCGATGGGCCACATGGTCTAATGGTATCCAAAGGGAGATAACACACACAAAATGCCCGGGAACTCAGCAACAACAGCCACATTGAATAGACACTCGAAATATCCGGCAAAGGCCTTTCTTCAGGGCAAAACGGGGCAGTAGTTTACATCGGGTCTCTGAGGGAAAGCCGGGACAACATAGTAACCAGATGCCCAGTGGCTTCGTTAATGGATTACTTCTACAGCGCAGCTCATCCCGACAACCCGCGTCAGTAGATCCGTGGACTCAGTTTCTTTAGATCAGGCACAGCTATTGACAAGAATGTGATTGTGAAAGGGTCCACAGCGACCGTGGGTTCAATCTGATCAGTAACACAATCTGAGAACTTCTAAAAGCAAACCCGACCCAGCAACACCGTCCCAGAGTGCTGCCCGTCCCCAAGACTGGAACAACTCTGGAGACGGTGCCACTGAAAGTCTCCGAGTCTCTCCTTCCTGGAGAGATGTCTGTCCTCATCACTGGGACAACATGGACAAGGTGCCATTAAAACTTCCCAGTCGCACCTTCCCGGAGGATTCCCGGCTCCCAGCACTTGCACAAGAAGGTCCATCTGTGACAGGTTCCACAGGGAGAAGTGAAACACTGTAGCAGAGGTTCAATCTGATCAGTAACACAGAGATAGTGAAATTCAAAATGCAAACCCTCCCAGTCACAGCTTCCCGGAGAGCTGCCTGTCCCCAGCACTGGGACAACATGGACAAGGTGCATTTAAAACTTGCCAGTCCCACCTTCCCGGAGATTTGCCTGCTCCCAGCCCTGGGACAACTCTGGACAGGGTGTCAGTCAAGGACCAAGAATTCACTCGGATTCATAACTCAGAAACACTCAGCACCGCCATGTATAAATCTCCCAGTCCCACATTCCTGTCACCTGCTCTGGTACCACTCTGGATAAAATTCCAACAAATACAACAACAACATTGGAGTCGGTCCCGTGAGTTGGAGAAGAGAGAGAGGTTTAGTCTCGTTTGTCATTAAATAAGAAAAACAATCAGAATGTTGATTTGGCAGACTCCATATCACTGGCGGGTGTCTCTGCAACGATCCTCAAGTGAGAATCCCGTAAACCTCCCATAAACTGGTTCACATCGGTTAACAGGCAGAAATAACAAACACAAATTGCTCCGCTCACTCACCGGGAACTGCGATAACGACAATGAACACATTCGATACTTTATAGACAGCCAAGAACCTATCCAACAATGCAAGCATCCTCTCTAGCCGGTGATTTGTCCCTGTGTATCACACGCGATCTCTCGGAATGAGGTGCTGCGGCAGCGCATGCCCGGGGTTTAATACCTTGTGCGACTCCCCAGGGACCGATTTCAACACATTTAAAATTATAGATGTTTAAATTATTTTCGACACAAAAAGTTGATTTCGTCACACAAGTGCAATCCCACGGTGCATCACTGTGGTTAATTTAGGTAATTAATTGTGAAACTGCTAACTATGGAAATTATGATGGTATTCAGTGTGGCAAATAGCGACTGGCATTCTTCCAGCAAAGGGGATAATTTTCCAAACACCATCTGTCTCATCTCTCGACCTCATGTTGTGTCGGTGCGACTCTTGGCCATCGGTTCAGGAGACCGACTGAGTTTTACAGTAACCATCCACAGATTTCACTCCCGATTACCAGTAACCATCCTCAGATCTCAGTCCGGATTGCCAGTAATCTTATTCAGATCTCACTCCCGATTACCAGTCATCTTATTCAGATCTCACTCCCGATTATCAGTAACCGTCCTCACATCTCACCCCCGATTACCAATAATCTTACTTAGATCTCATTCCCGATTACCAGTAATCATTCCCAGTTTTCACTGCCGATTACCAGTAACCAGTCTCGGATCTCATTCTCGATTACCGGTAACCGTCCTCAGATCTTACTCCCGATCACCAGTATCTAGTCTCAGATCTCACTCCGGATTACGAGTAACCGTCCTTGGATCACTCCGGATTACAAGTGCCCGTCTTCAGATCACTTTCTATTACCAGTGGCCGTCCTGAGACCTCACTCCAGATTATCAATAACCAGGCTCAGATCTCATTCCCGATTTTCAGTAACCATCCTGTGTTGATTTGAAGAGGTGTAAATTGCGAACGGTGTTCTTCCAGCAGAACGGATACTGTTAACAGTGCCATCAGACAGAGCATTCAACCTCAGCTTGTGTCGCCCGACTCTTGTCCATCGGCTGAGCAGATTGACTGAGAGTAAAAGCGCCACTCCACTCTGATTCTGCACCAGTTGTAATCATAACGCATCTCACTGTGACCTTATCTCCCACAGTGGCCATTGTCAGCTTGTTTGTGTGAAGTGTACCACACTCTGTCCTGGTTCAACAACATGTCCACGTTCACCACCATTTCTCTGAAATAAAAAAAAGTTTCTGCCTTTTATTTTTCCACCTGCATAGAAGTGAGAACGGTAAGTAGAAGAACAGATCCTTCGGCCCACAGTGTCTGCGTGAACCATATCGCCACACTAAACGGATCTCATCTCCTGGTCCCTGGTCCGTCTCCCTACACCCCCTGCCCGTCCACGTGTCAAGTCTCACAATAGTAATCTTCGACGCCTGGCTCTCTCTTTTCATAAGCCTTTTGACCATCTCTGTGAATTGTTGGAACCAACATAAGCGTCCGAACTATGAAAGGGGTCACATCATTTACAGTGTTCTGCCACTGTAAATATGTCTGACGAATAAAGGAACCATTCGTCAGACACAAAATTATCGAAATGGGTTATGCGATTGAAATTGTGCTGTATTGCCTATTCTGGGTGCTTTTGATAAGGCAAATGCTGGCAGGATTTTTTTCCCACTGAGGTTGGGCGCGACAGGAACAGGAGGTCGCATGTTTTGGGTAAAAGACGTAAAATTTCAGGGGAACTTGAGGGCAAATTCTTCACTCACAGCGCGCGCGACAGCGAGACGAGCTTCCGGCGGAAGTGGTGGATGTGGATTTGACTGTATTGAGGAGAAGTTTGGATAAGCACATGGATAAGAGGGGTCTGGTTGGGCTGTGGTCCAGGTTCAGTCCTGGGACTCGGTACGGTGGAAAGGAGAAAAAGCGTCTGTTTCTTTATAGTCGAGTCCTATGAGTCTGAATAAGGGGAGTTGGTGGGGAACCGGGTGTGTCTGTTGTCGAGAAGGAAGCGGAGCGCTTTAAAACCTTCTTGGTTGGTAGGGGTGGTGGTTGAAGTGTTTCGGTACTGGGCAGTCATGCCCAGTGAAGCGATCGTGTCCAGGGATTTTAATTTGTTCAAGAAATCGATACCATGTGAAGAGTCATAGATGTGAACGGGATTGCACTGCACCGAGGGGGATAAAATGAAGTCGCAGTTCACATACCAGGTGAGTCGACACTTCACCTGTGAGTCGGCCGGTGTGGTATACTGCGTCCGGTGCTCCCGGTGCGGCCTTTTATATATTGGTGAGATCCTGACGCAGACTGCGAGACCGTTTCGCTGAACACCTTCGCTCTGTCCGCCAGAGAAAGCAGGATCTCCCAGTGGTCTCATATTTTAATTCCATTTCCCATTCCCATTGTGATATGTCTATCCATGGCCTCCTATACTGTCAAGATGAAGCCACACTCAGGTTGGAGGAACAACACCTTATATACCGGCTGGGTAGTCTCCAACCTGACGGCATGAACATTGATTTCTCTATCTTGCATTGATGCACCTCCTCGCCTTCTTACCCCATCCCTTGTTTATTTATTTATTACCTCACCCCTCCTTTTTTTATCTCTCGCTGCCTCTCTCACAATCACTCTTTGCTTGTTTCAATCTTCATCTGGTGCTACCCACCCCCCCCCCCCTTCTTTCACCCTAGGCCTCCCGTCCCATGACACTTTCCCTTCTCCAGCTCTGAAGTCCTTTTGCCAATCACCTTTCCAACTCTTAGCTTCACCCCTCCTCTCCTGTCTTCTCCTATCATTTCCGATTTCCCCCTCCACCTCCTCTTTCAAAACTCTTACTATCTTTTCTTTCAGTTAGTCCTGGCAAAGGATCTCGGCTCGAAACGTCGACTGTACTTCTCCCTATAGATGCTGCCTGGCCTGCTGCGTTCCACCAGTATTTTGTGTGTCTTGCTTGAATTTCCAGCATCTGCAGATTTTCTCGTGTTCACAGTATATGGACACGAGTTTGGTCGGACAAGAGCAGGCAGAGACAATCAACCAAAGCGGACAGTCAGGTGTGTGGATCCTTGTGTTTATGACGTGGAATGGCTGCTGCTGTATCTCCCTCCCACATTCATACAAATTAAGAGAGATACACATGGACACACTCGTTCACACAAATATACAGACAGACTTGAACAGAAACACATTAATTCTGCACACCCACACACACAAAACTGTACTTTCAGATTTATCTTTCCAGCTCTCCACGTGATCGGTGTTGTTACAAGAATCTTCCCTTGTAATAATGATCAGTGAGGCACAGATGATCTGTATTTGCCGACACGTAACTTTTATTGCCTCGACCAAAACTCACGTGGCTTCACAAGCTATTTCCCTGTGTGCACCCTACCGGAATCCCTGACCCTCCCTAACAGTCTATGAAGAGAGAAACTATTACACGTGAAAGGAGCCAGCGCTGGCCAGGCGTTCCTCGTGGTCCAGATCTCCACCCGTCCGTCGGGTCTTCCATATCGCGATGGTTGGTCTCCGGTTTCTGGAGACTCATCAGCCCTACTCTTGCCATGTTTATTTTCAATTAAACTGCTGGAGCTCCATCCCATTGGCTCCAAGTCTCCTGACCTACCTGGGTCACTTTCTTACTAGTCATTGTAGAGGGCTACAACCAACATTGTTTCATGTCTCTGCCCACCTTAGCCTTGTGTATTTCAGTCTTTCAGCTCTGACTGATCCAACCCATTTATGACGCGAGCCAGATGGAGCTTTATGACATTGTAAGTTGCTTCTTTGGCAGCTTTGGCACTTTGCACAAATAGCAGGTACTCATCCGAGAATGGTCTTAACCTGAGGATCCTTGTATCCACATTGAATTGCTCTGTTTAGATTGTCCCAGAGCAAGAATCAGTTCAGAGTTAACGCCCTTTACTGCACAGGACCGAAAGAAGCTGCAGAAGCTGTAAATTTAGTCGGCTCGATCTTGGGTACTAACCTACCAAGTACCCAGGAATTCTTCAAGGAGCGGTGTCTCCGAAACCTCCAGCACCCAAGGCATGCCCTTTTCTCACCATTAGGTAGGAGGTACAGAAGCCTGAAGGCACACGCTCAGCGATTCAGGAACAGCTTCTTCCCCTCTGCCATCGGATTCTTAAATGGACATTGAAGACGTGAACACGACCTCACTTTCTAAATATATATTATATCTGCTTTTTGCAAGAATTTTATTCTATCCCATCAACGTATACTGTAATTGAATTACTTATGTATTATTACTATTTTATTATTATTTTCCATCACCTTCCATATTATGCATTGCATTGAACTAATGCTGCTAAGTTAACAAATTTCACAATACATGCCAATGATAATTAACCTGATTCTGATTCTGAATTGATCAGTCTGATGGCCTGGTGGAAGAAGCTGTCCCGGGCCTGTTGGTCCTGGCTTTTATGCTGCGATACCGTTTCCCGGACGGTGGCAACTGGAACAGTTTGTGGTTGGGGTGAATCAGGTCCCCAATGATCCTTCGGGCCCTTTTTACATACCTGTTTCTGTAAATGTCCTGAATAGTGGGAAGTTCACATCTACAGATGCGCTGGGCTGTCCACACCACTCTCTGCAGAGTCCTGTGATTGAGGGAAGTACATTTCCCATACCAGGCAGTGATGCAGACAGTTAGGATGCTTTCAATTGTGACCTTGTAGAAAGTCCTCAGGATTTGGAGCGCCGTGACAACGTTTATCAACCGTCTGAGGTGAAAGAGGCGCTGTTGTACCTTTTTCACTCCACCGCCGGTCTGTACTGATCATGTGAGATCTTCTGTGATGTGGATGCCTAGAAGCTTAAAGTTGTTTACCCTCTCAAACCCAGAGGCATTGGTTGCTCCAGTAGCCCACAACCATCTCCTTTGTTTTTGCGACATTGACGGAGTCGTTGTTTTCTTGACACCACTGTGTCAGGGTGATGACTTCTCTGTAGCCTGTCTCATTATTATCTGTGACAAGGGCAAACATTGTACTATCGTCAGCAAATTTAATTAGCAGATGGGAGCTGTTGGTGGCGACATGTCATGGTTGTACAGAGAATAAAGGAAGGGGCTTAGTACACAGCCCTGAGGGTCACGTGTTGAGGGTCAGAGGAGCAGAGGTGAAGGAGCCCACTCTTACCACCTGCTGGCCATCTGACAGGAAGTCCAGTATCCAGCTGCACAAGGCAGCGTGAAGGCTGAGGTCACTGAGCATCTCGTCAAGCCTGGGGGGAATTATGGTGTTGATTGCTGAACTGTAGCCCAAGAACAACATTCTTACATAAGCATTCATTTTCTCCAGATGTGTAATGACGGTGGGTAGAGCTGTGTCAGCTTTCAATCGGTTGTGCCGGTAGGTTAATTGTAGCGTGTCCAGTGTGGGTGACAGCATGCTGCTGATGTAGTCCTGTACAACATCTCAAAGCATTTGCTTATTATTGAGCTCAGTGCGACAGGACGCCAGTCGTTCAGACATTTTACCTTGGTCCTTTTAGGGACAAGAACAATGGTGGATGTTTTGAAGCAGGAAGACACTTTACACTGGGAGAGGGGGAGATTCAAAATGTTTGTAAACATACCACCCATTTGTGCGGCTCACACTCTGAGTTTAGCCCGCCTCCGTCGTGTCTATGTCCCATACCTCTCTTACATACACTTTTTCCGCATTCTGTCACTCACGCACACACTATCCCATCGCTCTCTCACATACACTGACCCATCTCTCTCTCTCTCTCTCACACACACACACACACACACACACACACACACACACACACACACACACACACACACACACACACACACACACACACACACACACACACACACACACACACACACACACACACAATCAGAGATTGACATGTACCACAGTGGTCCTGACTGAATTTTGGCTGAAGAAAACACATCAGAGTGGATGCTCAGCATCCATAGGACAATAAAACAGCGGGGCAGAATTAAGCCATTTAGCTCATCGAGTCTGCTTTGCCCTTTCATCATGACTGATCCACTTTCCCTCTCAGCCCCTGAGTCCTGCCGGCTCTCCCTGTCCATTGACGCCCTGGACAGGCCGGAATCCATCATCCTCTGACTGAAGTATACATACACCGGCCTCCACAACCGCCCGTGGCAACGAACTCACCACTCACCGGCTCTAGATGGGTATCCATGGATACACCAAGTGGTGGGAAAGATATGGGATGTAAATTACAACGGGAGATACGAAACCATGTCCAAAGAGTCAATAGTTCTGAGTGATTTCAACGTGTCAATAGGTGTGGGAGAATCGTGGTGGTCCTTGATACCAAGAGAGGGAATTCTGATTTCTAATCCCACTGTTCCGAACTCCGTCCGCAGCCCGGTATTGGTGCCTGGACTAATAGAGAGGGTGGAGGCGGAGAAGACGGGAGGATGAAAGACAGGGAGGCACAGATGGGCGGGAGAGTGGTTAGCGAGGGAGCAGAGAGGGGTACAAGAGACGGATGATAGAGATAGCAGGGTAACAAAGGAGTGGTAAGATGGCAGCGGGAGGCTGAGGGAAGCGGAGGGCGAGAGTGGGAAAGAAGGAAGGAGGCAGAGAGCGGCGAGAGAAAGAGAGAGGGAATGAGGTAGGGGAAAGGAAAGGGAAAGCGGTTGAAGCAGAGGGAGATCAAGCGAAAGAGAGAGGGGATTGCTTGAGTAAGTGAGGAGTGAGAGTGTGATTCAGAGAAAGAAAAGGAGGAAAGGAACAGAGCGGGGTGAGAGTGAGGGGCCGGCAGGGGAGATAGTGAGGTGTAGGAAACACGGGGAGGGAGGGTCAGGGAAAGAAGAACCGTGGGAACGAGCAGGAGAATGGATGGAAAGGATACGGAGAGATTGTGTTATGCGAGAGGCGAGGCAGAGAGAGGGAAGAGGGGCTGAAGGACAGAGTGGAGGAGGACAGCGTTTGGGAATATGGAAGAAACCTTTGCAATGGCTACTTGACTGCAAAAGCCTCGCCTAATAAAATTGCATTGATACGATGCTGGTGGTTACCTTACTGGTGTGGCCAGTGTTTCCTGTGCGGAGGGGCTGCATGGGGTGGGTGGATGTGGAGGGTATGGTTTACTGCTGAGCGGTTTGTGTCGTTAATCTGCAGAGTCCTCTCTGCTGTCCCGGGATCTGATCGGCGGATTCTCTTCCTCTTTTTCCTCCGTCCCGATCTCCTCTGAAGCTCTCAGCCTCTCTTCCTATCTATTTCCTCCCTCCCTATCTATTGCTCTGTTTCTCCCAACCTCCCTCTTTCTCTCCCCTTATCCTGTGGTGTCTCACTTTTTCACTGACGAAGTGCGTTATGTGTTGGACATAATGGCGTTTATGGTGAGTGGTGATCCCACATTAATGGTTTCCATGTTCCATATTTTCGCCCATTTCTTTCGCTTTTGATTTGCCAGGGGAGTGGGGTTAGGGGTCGATATTCTTGTTCTGTTTTGCGCGGGGCAGCTGGGTTAGCGATCGGGATGCTGTTCCTTTCTGCGCGGTGTGGGGATTATGTTTCACTCCGAACGGCTTTTCTATTCTCTCCTCGTCTCCTATCTCGGTAGGTGCATGGATGGTAACGGGTGTGGAAGGCTATTGTCCCGGTGCACACAGACAGGACAAGGCGAGAAAGCAGGTCGGCACAGATTGGAAGGGCCAAGGCGTCAGATTGTGTGCGTGCTGTTCAATAACTCTACATCCTCCCCCTCTGAATCCTTCCAAGTAACTTACGTAACGTGCTGTTCGATAACGCTGCAGCCTCTCCCACAGAATCCGGTCAAGTAACTTAACTAGTCCTGATATCAAGTGGGTCGAGTGTACCCATCCAGCATTTAAAAATTATCATTGGCTTTCTGGAATCTTGCTTGTGGGTGGAGAGAACCCAAATGTATTGGTCAAATCCGCAGTATACCCATTTCCTCCCTCTCAATAATGTGCAGTAAATCCCGCCAGACGCTGGAATCATATCCCGCTTAATGCTCTTTAAGAGACCCAACACGACCTCCTCCTGAACGGCCACATGCTCATACAAACTTAAAAGACGATTTGTATCTCCTCATGGTTTTGTCTGCTTGTAGGATAGTGACGTTTTGGTCATACACACAGACGGCGGGAAAAAAGCTCCTTCCGCGCATGTGCAAAGCGACGGAGGTATATTCGAGGCTATTTCTGTCCCGGGGAGATGGGTCAAAAGCAGGCTCTTGTTTTCTCACATTTTATTTATTTATTTGTTTATTTTATTGTCATTTTGTATCTTTTCCTGAGACTGATGCGGAAAGAAAAACAAACAACCTGTAGAACACAGTAATGTTAAACCTGACCCATAATGTTTTCCGGAGATGTGCGTTGCAAGTCTTTTTTTCACACTCATAGTGGTGAGTGTCCGGAATGAATTGCAGGAGCGATGGTAGTGGCAGAGGCGATGGAGTGTATTGGAATCCACATCAGTATGAGGGAAATAGAGGGATGAGGACCTTGTGTGGGCAGACGGGATTGGTTCAGCTCGGCATGAAATTACCAGTCCAATTGGTTCAGACACGCAGTGATTCGAAAAGCCTGTTTCCGTTCTGTCCCTTTCTGGTTTGGTGAGACCACAGCTGGAGAACCGTGTGAATCTCTGGTCGCCCGCCTCAGAAAGGACGTAATTAAGCTAGACAGGCACGGTAAGGATTCAGAATTTTTGTTGCCGGAACGGGAGGACTCGAGTCAGGAGGAGACTGCTCTAATCCTAAAATATGAGTGTGGTGTGAAAATGATTGTCCTCTCCATCGCAACAAGTCCCACTGTCACGGAACATTTCTGGGGCAATGTAAACTGAAGCAAATGACACAAGCTGTTCATAAGAGGAAATGCTCCACATCATTCACAAACTCCATCATAGAATTGTTGTGTTCACTTTACGAGGCGGTGCCTGACCTAATGACGAAGGTGTAGAGCGACTGGTTTTGGTTTATTCCGGATCAAAGTAAAGGTCTCCGACTTTTGTTATAAACTGAAAAGTCACGGACATGTTTTACTCGCAAAATCCTACCAGCCTGCGTTGACTGCAGAATTCATCACATAATTCAGACCCACTGCGACAACCACACGGTGCACTATTTCCCGACTGCAAAACTACGAAAATACATGCGAATTATCCACCATCCCCATCTCCAGCCCAGCATTGACTGTGGGTAAAAACTACAATCAAGGCAGGTGTCATGGTTCGGTCCGTGAAATCTGCATTTCGGTTCACGGTCCGGTTCAAGCTCCTTATTCCGGGTTTCCCGGGTTTCCTCAATTTCCTTTGACGCAGCTGATTCTTGGTTGGGCTGGCTTCATAAATAGCTTCAGGAATTCAGCCTCTGGCTGCTGGATTCTTCCTGTCCAAATACCTCCCACCCCTACCCCTGTCTGTATCCCTTCCGTTCAGCTTCCTCCTGGAGCCTAGCCTAGCTTTGCCGTGACTTGTCTCGCATCGCCTCGCCTGGAGCCTTGACTTTCCTTGCCTGGCCTCGCCTCTGCCTTGGGTCTTGCCTCGCCTCGCCTCGCCTGGAGCCTTGACTCGCCTCGCCTCTGCCTTGGGTCTTGACTCGCCTCGCCTCTGCCGGGAGCCTTGACACGCCTTGCCTCTGCCTGGAGCTTTGCCTCGCCTCGCCTTACCTGTGTCTGGAGATTCGCCCTGTTTGGAACTATCTGTCTGAGTCCACGTCTTTGCTAGGTAGATCCGGCCGTTTGGCCGCTACCTAGCGTTGGGAACTGTCTCGTCCTGTTCAGCGTTCTGTGTTTTGAGTCCTGGCCCTACGTCCTGTACCTAAGGAACCGTCCCGGCTCAGTGTTCTGTGTTCCCGTCATGTCCTTCTGTTCGTCCAGCACAGGAGTACCTAGCCCAGCCCGGTGCAGGGATTCCCTCGTCCTGTGCTGGCGTTCACTGGTCACGTCCAGGTGTCTCTCGTCCCGCCCTATGCCTTTCCTCGTCCTGTAACCGTCTTGTCCTCGCCTTGTTCTGGAGTCCGAGACCGAGTGAAGACTCAGGTTCTGGGTCCTTGTCCAGTCTCTGTCTCGAAGTCCAAGCCCAGGCTTCTAGTTCCCAGTTCGATGTCCTGGTTCCGCTATCCTTGTCAAGTCCGAGCCCAGGCTCGGAACTCTTGTCTCGTATGGGGCCTGTGTCATGTTCGGCGTCCTTTCCTTCCGCACTTTCCTTGCTTCCATCTCACGCCTAGACCTGTGACTGTGTCTTGCTTTTGGGTCCACTCCCAAAGACCCCCTGATGACAGCAGGTCACTTGTGAATGAGAATAAGGATCCGGGCCGGTCAAACTCTATAACACAACTCCCATACCCCACTTTCTGGCATCAGACTCACACACACACACACACACACAAACTCGCTCTCGCTTCCCCACCTCGCTAAGACACTGTCTCACGGCTACCCCTTACAACCACATCCTTCTCTCCCTCGATCACGATGCACGCTCCTCCATCCTTTTCTGGTCCACACCCCTGCTGCTCCTAATGTCAGGCGCTGTCGGTCCATGGGACAACCATCCCGGAGTTAACACACAGAGTTCAGGCGGTGAATGTGAGGATCTGGGGCCCGGACTGGAGACACTGCTGCCGCCTCCAGACTCCGCTCAGTGCGCGGCCTGAGTAATGAACTGAATCACCGAGGTGACCGGATATTTCACCGCGCTGATCACCTGCTCCCTGAATTTCGACTGAGTGACCGCGTAAATAAATGTGTTCGTGCAGCAGCTGAAATTCTTCAGCAAGACTCCGACGCGGTGAAAGATCCATTCAGAATCATTGAAATACCTGAATCCTATTCCTTTGATCTCATAATACATGAAATTTAACACGGACGTCAGCCACAGGAGGATGAAGCTGCCGGAGAGGGTGAAGAGTAAAACCATAGACCTCCTCCTGCTCTCCATCTCAGGGTCCCTGCTGTTCTCCCCCTTGCTCTGACCCCTCAGCCCCTTACGGACACGACTGGCCACAACAATGTGCCTGACCGTCAGAGCGTTGAGCAGAGGAATCACAACGAAAGGGATGAACGGATTTAAAACGATGCCGAGCCAATCGTATACTACCCACCCGAGGCCAGTGGAAGTATTGGCCGTGAGTTTACAGAACCACGGTACATTGTTGATTATCTGTCTGGGTTCCCAGAGAAAGTAGCGAGGAACGTTTTTCAAAAAGGACAGCACGCCGGTTGTTGTGAGAACCACAGCCGCAGTTTTCCCGGTGCAATATTTTGTTTTCAGCTTCTGACAGCAGATGGCGACAAACCGATCAAATGTGAAGGTGACGGTGAACCAGACAGAGCAGTCTGCGGCTGCGATTCTCAGTACCTCCGTAACCTTGCACACAGGGGTAACATGGAGAAAATTCCACGGAAAGTAACGATTTATGACAAGACGCAAAAGAACCTCCATGACTACGGTCAGCAGATCCCCCGCTGCCATGGCCACCAGGTAGCGAGTGGTACAGGTAGAGAGGCCGCACTTTCCCCGGGACAGGATCACAATCGCCGCTAAATTCACTACATGGAGAGAGTAAAGAACAGACACCTGGTATTATTAAACTCATTCTCCGGGAATGGACACAGGTTCGGGATTCAGCCAGAGATCAGGAGACAAGATGCGGTGAGCGGCTGCTCATCCAACACCAAACATCTGTCACACTGTCTCTGACCCGCCTTCTTCAATGTGTAGATAAGGCGATATGTCAGTAATCGTCGGGGTTATACACGAGCTGCACGAAGAGCAACGATCGGTATTTAACGCGTTTCTAGTCCCTGGTGGGGTCGGTTTCTCTTATTTCCAGGGATTGTCCAAGCCTCTGGAAACTCAGCACCTGACGGGGCCGAAACAGTTTCCACAGGGCGAAAACACACACAAATTGTTGTTGGAGCACAGTAGTGTTCCCGATAGTGGACAGACACTCAAAATATCCGGCCGAGATATTTCTTCAGGGCCGAAGGATGCACCGAGCTATGTCGGGTCTCTGAGGGAAAGCCGGGACAACATAGTAACCAGATGCCGAGTTGCTCCGTTAATGGATTACTTCTACAGCGCAGCTCATTCCCACAACCCGCGTCAGTAGATCCGTGGACTCAGTTTCTTTAGATCAGCCCAGTTATTTACAAACAGGCAATATTATGCGACTGTGACAGGTTCCACAGGGAGTAGTGAAACACAGGAGCACGGGTTCAATCTGATCAGAAACACAATGACTGAAATTCAGTCTCTGGAAATCGCTCCCAGTCACACCGTCCCGGAGTGCTGCCCATTCCCAAGACTGAGACAACTCTGGTAGCGGTGCCACTGGAAGTCTCCTCGTCTCTCATTCCTGGAGAGCTGCCTGTCCCCAACACTGGGAGAACATGGACAGGGTGCCATTAAAACTTCCCAGTCACAAATTTCTGGGAGATTCCCAGCTCCCAACGGTGTATCATTAAAGGACCATGTATTCACTCCGGTCAATAACTCATAAACAGTCAACACCACAATGTATAACATTCCTAGTCTCACATTCCCGGAGAGCTGCCTGTCCCCAGCATTGGTACCACTCTGAACAAAATTCCATCAAATGCAAGAACAAGGTTCGAGTCGATCCCTAGAGTTGGAGGAGAGACAGGGGTTTAGTTCAGTTTGTCATTAAATCTGATAAATCAGAATATTGGAGAGTCCGGCTCGATATCACTGACGGATATTACTGCCCTCAGCATCAAGGAGGAAGCTTGTAAAATGACCCACACTGCCTCACACCGGTTTACGGACAGAAGTACCAAACGCGAATAGCTGTGCTCACTCACCAGGAACTCCAATGAGGACAGTGAACACGTTCAATATTTTATAGACCGGCTGGAACCTATCCAACAATGCAGGCATTTTCTCCGGCGAGTGATCTGGCCCCGTGTGCTACAGAATATCTCACGGAATGAAATGTCGAGACTGCACATACCTGGGTTTTTAACTGCTATTTTGCGACCCCACGGGGACAGGTTTCAACAGATTTAAAAATAAACATTTAAAAAAATATATTTACAATCGGATTACGTCAGCCACGTTCAATCTCTGGTTGCAACACTGTGATTAATTTAATGAATTAATTGTGAAACTGCCAACAATGGAAATTGTGAAGTGACTAAGGGTTTCTAAATACCGAGTGTCATTCCTCCAGCAAAGGGGATACAGTATTGTTTCAAAAACCATCAGACCCAACTCACCACCTCACCTTGTGTCAGTGCGACTCTTGTCCATCAGCTGAGCTGATTGACTGAGAGTAAAGCGGCCTCTCTACTCTGATTCTCCACCAATTGTAATCACAGCTCATCTCACCGCCACCTCATCTCCCACTCCCGAGACAAGAAACCATCCTCAGCTTGTTCGGGTGAAGTGCACCAAACTTTGTCCTGGGTCGTAAACATGTCTACGTTCATCACCACTGAGAGAAATGTTTGCTCTGAGAAAAGATAATTCTGCCTTCTGTTTGTCCTACATAGACCAGAGAAGGGTAAAGAACGGGAACAGGCCCTTCTGCCCACCGTGACTGTGCCAACCATGACGTCATATAAAACGGAACCAAGCTAATAACACCTGATCAGCCCCCTACGCTCCCTGACTGCCTCTGTGTCAACCCTCACAACAGCGATTCTGGGCTTCTGGGATCTCAGTTCTCAGAAGCTTTTTGACCATCTGTGTGGATTAGTTGCAACCACCAAAAGTGATTGAACCTTCAAAGTTGTCTCATCAATTGAAAAGTTCTTTCACTGTAAATCTGTACTTCAAATGGACCGTTTGTCAGTCACAACATCCTGAATTGTAACATTGTAGCTTTTTAAATGTATTAAATCAGCTGCTGCTACCATTGTCAACAGGATTAAAGCCCCTTGACGTAATTAAAGTTTGAGAGATTCAGCAAAGACTGTGTCCAGGAAAATGTCTATTTGTGCTGATGATTAAAGACTTTCATATCCACCAAGCTGCAAAGTGTCTTCAGTGACTCCCTCACAATCAGAATATTTGGGACTCCTCCAGGACCCACCCCTGAAACTGATGCATGGCCAACAAACTCAGCAGTCTGAGGGAATGACTGTGTGTCAAAGACCACGACGGAGAGCTGGAGGGACGGATCAGAAAGTGTGCTTGTGTATGTGAGCTCTCCACAACATTGTATCGGTCCCTAGACTAATCACACTGACCCCTCTTTCTCCAGAGCACTCTCAGACCCTCGACTAATCCCACTGCCCCCTCTTTCTCCAGAGCACTCTCAGACCCTCGACTAATCCCACTGCCCCCTCTTTCGCCAGAGCACTCTCAGACCCTCGACTAATCCCACTGTCCCCTCTTGCTCTGCAGCACTTAATCAGCTTCTAAACTAATCTCAACACCCCCTCATATTCACAGCACTATATCGGTCCCTAAACTACTCCGACTGCCCCGCTCTGTCTGTCGACGTCACCATATACGTCATATACTTATCCCACTGTCCCCTCGCTCTCCACAGAACTCTATCGATTCTCAAACTGGTCCCATTGCTCTGCACTATCTTCAACGCTCCGAGTCGATCGACAAAATAGTATAACACTGTCTGTACCGACAGCCCAGAGCCAATTCCCAAAATAATCCATCGGCAACACTCTTTCACCACAGGTGGAGAGACAAAGAGAAAACTGCGGAGCGATTGGCAGAATGGCGTCGGAGAGAAAGAGGGTGCAGGAAGCGAGAGGGTGGGGGTGAAGGGAGAAAATAATGAGACAGATCGGAAGAATGAGAGCGAAAGAGAGAGAAAGAGAGAAGGAGAAAGAGAGATGAGAGAGATAGAACAGCGGAGTGATAGAGGGGAGAGAGAGAAGTGAGAGAGAGTGGAGAGACAGAGGAGAGCGGCGAGAGAGTGAGAGAGAGAGGAGAGACGGAGAGACAGGGTGGGGGGGATGAAGGGGCAGAGAAAGATCGATCTAAGAAGAGAGGGTGGAGGGAGAGAAAGCGAAAGGGAGAGATACTGGAGTAAGAGAGAGGAAGGGTGATAGAGGGAAAGAAGGAGAGTAAAACCAGCGGGCTCGAGAGAGGGAGAACGAGATGGGAGAGAGAGTGGTGTTAACGGATAGGGGAGGGGAGGTGAGGGAGCGATTAGGTGATGGAGAATGAGGAAGGGGTAAAATAGGAAGAAAGTGCCAGCGATAGGGTGCGGTATTGGATAAAGAGAGGAGGGAGGAAGATGCGAGAGAGAGAGAGTGGGTAAAGCAGAGAAAGTACGGGGGAGAAGAGGGAGGACAGAGGGGGTAGATGGGGGATAGAGAAGGAGGGAGTGAGGCAAACTGGGATAAGGGTGAGATAAGGGTGGTATGTAGTGGTGGAGGGAGAGGGAGAGGTAAGGACATCAGTAAGGGAGGTTGGGATGCTGAGAGGTGTGGAGAGCGGGTAGAGAAGCAGAAAAGGGTGAGATGAAGGAGAGGAGCGAGAGGTAGTGTGAGCGAGGCGAAAAGGAGAAATAGACAAATGAGGCATGAGGCAAGGGTAGGAAGAGAGAGGGGAGAGTTAGAGGGTGAGATGATGACCTGGGACTGGTGTTGATGGACGTGTCGGGAGGGGAGATGCGTGGGGGGAGGTTGCTCTGATCTGCAAAAGCAGGTGAGTGAGAGAGAGAGAGAGAGAGAGGAGAGAGAGAGAGAGAGAGAGAGAGAGAGAGAGAGAGAGAGAGAGAGAGAGAGAGAGGGAGAGAGAGAGAGAGAGGAGAGAGAGAGGGAGAGAGAGAGAGAGAGAGAGAGAGAGAGAGAGAGAGAGAGAGAGAGAGAGAGAGAGAGAGAGAGAGAGAGGAGAGAGATGAGAGAGAGAGGTGTAAGGAATGCGGAAAGACACAGACTCCACGATTATTTAGAGGGGACTCTCGCTTTATTGGCAGTGAGTCCTTGTGCTTCGGACAGTGAGTTGCTTCGCGTTGCCGAATAGCCATGTCTCCGACTGTCTCTTCGTACCCCATGTCTAAACACTTGTTTCTGTCTCTACGCGGGAATCTGCCTTTTACACCTCTGCTGTGTTCAGTCGTTGCCCAGCTGACCGTGACCGACTCTGCCGTTCCTGAGCACCTGGCTGAAATCCTGCCAGCGACCACCGTGACATGACCTGCTCTTCACCCATCACCCAGAAATCTGCCCGTGTCTAAAATACACGCAACCTCCGCCTGTACACTTGTTCGCTACTGCAAATATCGAAACAGCCAATCTTGTGGCAGCACCTCAAAGCATAAAAGTGTGCAGACAAGGTCAGGTGGTTCAGTTCTTGTTGAGACCAAACTTCAGAAAAGTGAAGAAATGTAATTTCACTGAGTTTGACCGTGGAATTATGGTGCTGCCAGAAGGGGTGGTTTGAGAATCTCTGAAACGAATAATCTCCCGGGATTGTGACGCATGTCAATAACTCAAACTATCAAATGTGTAACAGCGGTGTGCAGGAGACCATCTCTGAACCTACAGACGGTAGGCAGGTTCAAAAGGTGCATTTAAT